>NC_134467.1:32075000-32230000 GCF_047948215.1 Lycorma delicatula
AAAATATTTAGTATAGCGTGGGTTTTGATTTTACGTCCAACAGATAGCGCTGTTTTTCAAAAACCTGTTGTTACAGGTGTGACATCTTAGGTATGTAGATAGTAGGTATATAAAAATACGCGCGTATTGGAACGCAACGTTGCGTCAAAATTTCAAAACAATTGCTGAAGAATTTTCGGAGATTTAAGATTTGTAACAAACGAACATTTATATTTTTATTTATATATATAATATTTATTTTTTATGAATTTACTTATTATTTTTAATATTATTAAAATAAATAATTTTATAATTAAAATACAAAATAATTACTAAATTAATGACATGTAAACACGAATAATTATTCAATTTACATGAATGCGTACGTAGTCTATATTTAAGATAAATGGTATGCTTTCATCAGTCCCTCTCTAATTAGACTTATTGATTTGTCACTTCAGGGTAGTCAATTGAATTCCTTGGTTAAGCCCATAGGCTATAATAAAGCAGAATTGTAAATAAATTACTAATATAATGTAATGAATAAAATTATTAAAATCTAATTAATTAATTTCGGAATTAGAAATGATATAAGCAGATTAGTTTGGTTAAGAAATAAAACTATTAAGTATTCAAATAAAAATATATTCATAAAAAAAAAAAAAAAATAAATAAAATAAACTTAAGCGTCTATTTTATTACATTCTAAAATGTTCTTTTCCTCAAATTTTACACAATTATGTTATATGTAAAAAATAATTATTTATTTATTACAAACTAAATGAGTATAAATTTTTTTTCATGATAAGATAAATTAGCTTATTATAATTTATTTGAATTAGAAATTAAAAGAAGTTAAAAAAAAAAAAAAATACAATACTAAAATTCATAAATAATAATAAAAATTATGTACATTTATATCTTTCAAAATATGGAAACAATACAATATCAAATTATATTTTAAAATCAATTATTATCGATAGTCAAAATAATATAATATTATGTTTACATAAAAAAATAAACAAAAAAAGGATAGGAATGCCTGACCTTGGTTTAACATTTAGATAAAAACCAAAAAATGAAACGGGTTAAAAGAACAAAAAAAAACGTAATATTAGCATAACATATAAAATAATATAATATTAGTAGAGGTTATCTAAAAATTTGAACATGAGTCGAGTTGCAGCAAAATTTGTTCCTTTTTTGATAACGAAACAGCAGAAAGAACATCGGATGAACAGTTGCCGACAACTCCTTGAACAAGCCGATGAAGAAGAAACATTTATGAAAACGATCATAACAAGAGATGAAAACAGGTATACCACTACGACATTAAGATAAAAATTACAAAAATCGTTACTAACACTTAAACGCGTTGAACTCAGATAAAAATAACGTGAATATCAAACAAGATAAAAAAAAATCCAAGAACATGTGGTTACAGAAGAGATTATGGGGAACACAATGCTGCCAACCGCACGTCACTAAATATCTCCATTGGCGCGTAATTAAAAAAGTTAGGTAATTTTCTGAACAGACTTCGTACAGTATTTTCATCTCAAAATCTATAAACGTAGACCAGAAAAATCATCATGTGTAAAGATCTGTGAGAATTCAACAGAAAACTTTCCAAATTACGAAAAACAACGTATTGTGTGGTATGAACATGTTTATAATTAATATATATTTTACTTGTACATGTTTATGAATGCATAAAACAACTTCATTTTGTATTCAGATAGGATACATTTTTTATACAAGGGATATCTCTAAAGTAAAGACTACTGGGAAATTTCTTTCCTTAAGGTTGGCGAACCTGTGTCGTTCATGGCCATGTTAGTAATGTACTCAATGCATTGTTGTCTGTAAGTTGTCGCGTTGTAGTGTCTTTAATTACGTGTGTGTTATTACGTTATAAAATGAATAGGAAAATCACCATCGACTGTGAAATACATGGAGTCATACGTTTTTTAAACCATCAAAACGTTAATTCGGCTTAAATTCATAGGCAGTCTGTTACTGTGTACGGTGATAATGTAATGAATGAAATTAACATTCGAAAATGGTCTGAAAGGTTTAGAAATAACAGAATTAATGTGCACGATGAAGAATGTTCGGGAAGGTTCTCGATAATCACCGATGACTAGTTGAAACGTGTCGATGATAAAATCAGAAAAGATCTGGCTCTTCTTTTTTTCTGATGTTTTAAGAGCTGTTATCGGTCGCATTGTTCATTGTTCATTTAGGCTTCAGAAAGGTTTGTACATGTTAGGTGCCTCACTTTTTTTAACGGAACGTTACAAAACAATTCGAATGGGATCTGCTTTGAAATTTTTGATGCGCTATACAGAAAAAGGTGATGAGTTTCTTAATTCAATCGTTACCGGCGTTAAAACATGGATCTCGTATTACACGCCAGAAAGAAAACGGCAGTCAAGTGAATTGAGTCATCCTCAACCTGATCAACAAAGGTCAAACCGCCCTTTGGAAGCAAACTGGTGGTTACAGTCTTTAGGGATCGGTTTGGCATACTGGTGATCTATTTAATTTCACGTGGAACGACTATAAATGCAGAAGCTTACTGCGAAATTCTACTTAAGTTAAAGCGCGCCATTCAAAATCGGCGACGTGGACGGCTGATCGACGGCGTCGTCCTGCTGCACGATAATGCACGTTCACATGTTACGAGTCTGACACGTGATTTACTGAGAACATTTGGATGGTAAATTTACGATCACCAATCATACAGCCTGGACTTAGCTGCTTCTGATTACCATTTGTTTGGGAAACTGAAAGAATTTTTGAGCGGTAAGCGATTCGCGGGTGACAATGAACGTAAAAATACTGTTATGTTGGTTTTTAATTAATCACACATCTCAGGAATGGTCGGCCTGAGATTGCACAAGTCTGTACTTGATTTAAATCCATACATATCATCCCTTAAAATTATACCACAAGGTGGTTCCGGAGGCTAAACAGAAAAGTGAGAGTGAATAATAAGCAACTCCCCCTCCCCGATCCAATGAGATGAGAGTGATATGCAGTTTTGTACAAACTCAGGCCGACCATTCCTGAAATGTATGATTAATTAAATCCCAACCATGGAAGTACACCGGTATCCACTATCTAGTATTCAAATCCGTATAAAAATATTTACTAGGATTTGAAACTTAGAACCTTAGACTTCGAAAATCAGCTGTTTTGCAACGTCGAGTTAACCACTACACCAGCCCGGTGATCAGAATAATGTATAGATGTTAAATGAAAAAATATTTTAAAAGTAAATTGTATTTGTAAATATAGAAAAAAAAGAAATATATTTTTAAATTTTATACAAAAATAAATGTTAAATCAAACCCAAAAAATAAATAACAGTCATTTTTATTATTTTAAAAAAAAAATTTATAATTTAATAATAATTTCTTTTTATTAAAAAAAAAAAATAAACTAGAAAATTACATTCCTCTAAAACCATTTATCTTTACACATACAAAAAAACATATAATAATAGAAACGAACCAAAACCGACAAATTCACTCATAAAACAAGTAATATAGCGACTATTTAATATTCAAACAACGTATTTTTAATAATTTTTACCCTTCCCGTGAGCATCTAAATTTAATCCACATCTGTCACACAGTGAACAATCTTTACGAAATGTTAAAAATATTCAAATTACATACCTATTTCAGCGAGAAAACTTTTCTATTTGATTATTTTTTGAATTTCCGTTTTCATAGTAAAATGTTTTATGTGTGTATCTGTATGCGCGCGCGCGTGAGTGTGCAGTGTCCCACGAAGAAACTATCACATGTTATGCTGGTGAAAGTAATGAAAAAAGTTCATAAAAACATTGGTCTTTGTTTTAAAGTTACGGCTAGCGAAAGATTTCACCCGGATTTCAGTTTTTCTAATAAAATGTAATTTTTCAAACCAAACTTAGGAGTAAATTTAATGGTTTCTCATATAATTTCATCTGGGAAATAGGATAAAACAGGCCCAAGAACTGTAACTCCAGTAGTTTTTAAGATATCAGATGTAAATCAGAAAATTCGGTGTCGTAAAACAAGTTTTTTTTTTTTTTAGGGTTTGTAGGTACAAAAGAATTATTAAAAAAAAATTCCTTTCGGCACGCCGGAAGGCAGAGATAGATTTCATCGGGGCAAAATAAGACAATTTAACAAAAATTTCCCGTTAAAGTCTATCAGAGCTATGAACGGGAGGGGGTGATGTGGTGACCAGAAGCGTCACAAGGCGCGTCTTACCCTAAGGGTTTGTGATGGGGAAAAATATGGGTAGGCGAACTCGGACGGTACGAGCTCGTAGCAAACATTACTTTCCACGTTTTCTCATTAGACTACAAGTTATTGCTAAATTTATCAAGAATTCCTTATGATTTTTCCTGAATAGTTTGACAACACACCTATTTGAGTATTAGTGGGAGATTCTTGAGCCTTGTCTTTTTGTATTATTTAAAAATATGTATAAATGTAACAACAGTGATGTTGAAAAGATGATTTGAAAGTACAGCAGGTCTACATTACCCACATTAAATATTACAACTTAGGTTAGATACCATATCTGGTTTGAATATAGCGAAAAGGAAAATCAATTACCCTATCTTCTTATCAATTTAGGAACTTTAAAAGAATTCGATATTTTACTTAATAAGGAGGTTATAGTGATAATTTTTTTTTTTTTTTTGTTTTGGTCATCCCTCGCCATAAGTATTGTTCATATCAAAAATTGCTTCAGAAAAAAGTGTTAGGTAATTTTACAGGACTAACGACCACTTTAAACCAATTCGATACTGTGCATATTAAGGGAGGTATGATGTTTTTTGGGAAACCCCATTTTTTTCACCCTCTTGGACAATGGTTGGCGTTATCAAAAAACTTTACTTAGATATGTGTTAAGCCCTTAACCAAAGAGTAGTAGGAACATTAAACGAATTGGATATTTAACTTAAGAAAGTTATAGCGATATTTTTTTTTTTAAAAACCTCCCATTTCTACCCTCATGGTCCGATTTTGCCCATTAATCAACTCAACCGAGATTTTGGGTCATTATATTTTATATATAAATTTGAAAGCGATTGGCGGAAAATTATGGGAGTTATCGTGTTTACAAGAAAGTGAAATATATATACATAAACTTTGGACTGAAAGTGGTTTTGGGGTCTGAGGTATGTGAAACGTAAAGATATGTCGAAATTTTCCGGAAGTCAAATGGAGTCCTTTGACGTGTTTTTTTTTTTTTTTTAAATTCGGGAACACGAAAAGTCGCAGGGATTCAAATCGATGAATAAAGTGGTTGAGAAACTGCAGGAATCTTTTTCTTTGTAAAAAACTCATTAATTGATAGTGTATAAACTGTAGAATCTTCTTGAAACTGTAGAAATCGTTCTTTTACATGGAGAGTAATAAGTTGCTGGAGAAAAGATTTAAGATGGTATAAGTACAGATAAATTGATTTTAAAGAATAAAAAATAATTTTTTTGAAAAGTTCTACAATAAGATAAATAGGAATTATACGATAAAATAGAAACAGTGATTTTTTTTAAAGTATGAAAAAATTATAATATAGAATAATAAAAAAAAAAAAAAAAACGGGAACGTTTTGAACCAGTTAGCAAAGGAATTAAAAAAAAAAGTGTACAACCTCGTTATTCCGTATTCCGTACTATACAATTTTATATTACAGTTGTACTATGTTCTGTACGCTGTATTCTGTATTGCCAAATCCGGTCTATTCATAGAATATTAAAAGTTTTAAAACCGTGCTTTGAATGAATAAATATTAATACAAAAAGAAGGAAAAGTAATTGAAATAAAGAAAGAGAAGATAAGCAATAAATTTTGTTTTTCGTTTTGTTGATTATATTATATAAATCTTTACTTACTTTACTCATTAATTCATTTATTTTACATACAAATAATAATAATCTATTTAAAATAACTCACGGATAGAAACCTTCCTTTTTACATGGCATGAATGACACAGAAAAGTCGTTCAGCTGCAGGGTCCATTATTAAAGTGTATTTGTACACAAATAATGTTAAACGTTATAAATAAATAAATAAAATAATATAAATAAATAAATATAAATAAATAATGTTATTTTTTATTTTTAATTCATTTTATAAATAATACTTATAAGAAATATGATAAAAATATCCTTCATTCCAATCATGAGATAAATTTTTTTCCTGTGAGATTACAGGCATCGATTGGTTAGGTCATTTTGCACTATGAGAATGAAAATTTGTAGGGTATGTAAAATGATATGCCTAACCGGGATTCGAACCCTGGACCTTCGGATGAAAACCGAGACACTACTACTCCACCACGGAGATCGGTGATAGTAATTTTACTTAAAAAGGGAATGTACCGGTAAATTTAATTCTATATAAATTCAATCAAATATTTTGATACATTAAAAAGAACATATATTTTCATTTATATCAAATTATTATATCACTCCTAAGAGAGAAAAAAAAACTAAGTATTCACGTATTTACAAAATTTTTCCAATTTGTTTTATTTTTTTATTTCCTGTTCTCTTTAAATTCCATGTTAAATCATCTACGTAAAACGTTTATTTATTTTCCTGTTTCAACTTGGTACTATTTACTTAACACTCTTATCAAAAATTTATTTCCTATTTTTTTTTCCCGTTCCTTTTTTCCTCATACAGTTTCTATTTCTCCCCTTCTTACTCACCACCCATCCCCTCACTCATTCACTAAAACTCTCTTTTAATCGTACACAAACTTACGTATACAAATATACGTACAGTTATTCACACATATACAACTTTCCTTTAAATATATGTGTACTTATATATCCCTATGTATGTGTGTGTATGTGTACGCGCGTAAGTAAATACAATACAGGATAACATCTTTCATCAGTGAAATGCTGAAAGAAGAGGAAGAAGAATACAAGAAGGAAAAATAAGGAATCAGTGAAGGGTTTTGTAAATATTTATTCTCTATAAATATCAAAATTCTTTTTTGTTTGCTTGTTTTTCTTTCTTTACTTTTTCTTTTTTGTAATTTAAAGAAGAATGTCCGTTAAGTAATTATCTATACTTCATTTAATTTAAAAAAAAACAAAACTGTGTTTGAAATTTAGGGTTTATAATCTTGGAAAATTGTAGACATTTTGTGATAGCTCTATATATTATGTATAAACATACCAAATATTATTTAAAAATATTAAATAATAGCAGACCCGCCAATGCTTTGGTATTGCTACATTTTATATATATATATATCGAATGAACACAATTGAAAGTTTGATAAAACATTAAAAAACTGAACGTTAGAGAACTTCACAAATTTTTTTTTTTACTTTTAAGGACCACTTTAGTCAGAATAATTCAAGTCTTTATTGCCCGATCTTTTGGCCTTTAAGTTCTTAGCTTTTACTTTCTCCCAATATTTAGTCATTCTTAATGATCTCGCTTTACGATCTTCTTCTGAATAAAAAACCCTTTTTGTATAATTAAAAGTTCTTACTTTAAAGTCGGTATTCGGATCTTTAATAACAAATTTTAATATTTCGGATTTATTAAGTAAATCTTCGTAAGTCAAATTTAATTCTTGCATGTCTTCTTTAATTTCTTTGATCCATAATGGCGGATTTTTTAAAGACCAAAATCGATGGATAATTTTCTTAGTAATCCTATCCTGCGGTAATCTTAACAAGTGTGCACAAAAAGAAATTCACTTCTTTTTCATAGTATCGATTAAGGATTCCAAGTTTTCGTACAGATGGGAGTATAAACAGTAGGGTAGGGCGGACAGTCACTCCATGGAGGGCCTGTACACCTTGGTGTGCGGGTACCTGAGAAGGGGGTGAACACCAGGGGAGTTTGAGTTTGGGTTAAAATAAAAGACCAAGTCCCGGTCGGCGGGGTCGTCCCTGCGGGAGCCTAGGCTCTTTGTGGGGTCGGCGCTGTCGATTAGAGGCCAAAGGCGTAAAGACCGAGTCCCGGTTCCCTGCTGAGGCGCTGGGGGACGGCATAGCCGGACCTTGGCTCTAAAGCGGGGGATTAGAGGCAGGCAATGTAAAACAAAAAATCCGAGACCGGGGAGGCCAACCTGCCGTGCCGGACGTATAGCCGGCGGGTGGGGGACGCCTCCTTTGAGAGTAAAAGGACACTCTCCCCGACTGAGTATACTTAATTGGACATCCGGTCGGGGAGAGTAGAGGAAAAAAAAAAGTTTTCGTACAGAAATTTATTAGGCAATAATCTGTACTGATTTTCGTGTTTATATTTTTTGTTTATGCGGTTTCTAAGAATTCTGCGTTCAACTTTAAGCAAAGGTTCAGTCCTATTTTTCTGGTTTAATCTAAATAAAGTCTCGCTCGCATAAGTAATTACTGATTTAACCACAGTTTTGTAATGTCTAATTTTAGTGTTAATCGAGAGGGATTTTTGTTGTAAGTATTTTTGGTTACTTGTAGCACTTTAAATAATTTATTAAGTCTTTCAGTCCAATTTTGTTCTTCGTTACAATTATCTCGCCAAGATAGTTAAATTTTTTTACTAGTTCTACTTTGTTTCCGTTAACATTTACACAATTAATAACTAAAGGATCTATAGCCATCATTTTAGTTTTTTCGTAAGAAATTTTAAGTCCAATTTTATTCGCAAGTTCTTCTTCTATACTTGTTATTTGTATTCTGGCTTCTGCGTTACTATTAGCTAATAAAGCTAAGTCTCTTTTGTATCCTATGTGAATATTTTTTGGATTAATTTTAAACCATTCGCGCATCAGAAATTCTAGTGCACAATTAAATAATAAAGGCGAAAGTCCGTCGCCTTGTCTCAATCCGGATTTTATGTAACCTCCGGATTTTAATTTAACCTTTACATAGAAACTTATATAGAATAACTTCTATATAACATTTATATAAAAAGTCAAAATTTAAATAAATCCAATTGGCAAAACAACAGTACTACCTATCGGATTTCATTTTAACCACTCTCTATTTATACATAAATAGGCTTATATATATCGGTTTTATTAATAAAAATGCATTTACGAGATACATTAAATTATAATCGATCGTATTAAATGAAAATTAAATTTTAATTAAAAATTTTAAATTATAATTATTTTTTTTTGTGTGCGCGCGTAAAAAGATTGAAATTTCTTGAAAACACACCTCATAAAAGTGTTAAATGAGAAGAATATTGGACTGGTTAATGGAGGGGAATAGTTTGAACATATAATGTTTCAGAAATAGAGGAGAAGGATGAATTGTATTGTAGAGGGGGAATACTAAAGACAAGGGAAATGAAGGTCAAATATATATAACTAACTCAATTCTACTGATTATATTCAATAACCCAAAGGTAGGATTTATTTGTTAATCTAGAATTCTTGTTATTATGATAAGGAAATCTTAAGAGTTGATGAAATGGGTTTAATGTTTGTTGTAATAAACCTTGAAATGATCTGGCTAAATTAATAAGAATTATAATAACATTGTTATAAACAAAGACATTGAAATCAAACACCCTGAAGGTTACTTAATGTTACTTAATACGAAGTACTTATCTAATGTTAATTTATGTAATGAAATAATATTAAGAATCCATTTTAATGGAAGGTAAGTAATTAATTAAAATATGAAATATATTGATTTTTATTAAACAAAGAAAGAATTGGTAAAGTATTTCATGAATTTCCAGGCTACACCGATCAAATTGATAAAAGCGTAACATATAAGAAAGTAATTTAATAAAATTTTTCTCAATTTGGCTCTAGTCTATAAGAGCCAAAGCTACTTAAATTTTAATAATACTTTAAGTGAAGAAAAAAAAAACAATTTTTTTTGAGAAAGGGATTAAAATTTAACAAAATTTTTTTCTAAAATTATTCCTAAGAAAAGATTTGCTTAAGCAAACTTTTTTCTCAATCCAATACCCCGCTTCAATAGAATCTAAAATAAAAAGAAAATTTTAAAAACTTAACTGTATTTTAGGTCAGAAGTCTATAATATTAAAAAAAATCTGATGTGGACACCACATGATTTCCTTGTATTGTATGCCTATTATACAGGCTATCATAAAAGAATGGTGCGGTTTTGAACATGGTTTAAATTAAAACAGAATTACTTACAGTTTATGTTTTTATTTTTCAAATTTGTCGTCTGAAATTTTTTTTTACATAATTAATAAATTTAAATATGTGCGCCCTTAGTCGCTCGACAAATGTCCAAACGATACTCAACTTCTCTCCAAACATTAGTTAACATTTCTTCGTTATGGTTGTCATTAATCCTGTTTTTTAAGCTGTTTAGGTCGCGAATTTTTTGTGTATAAACAACGCTTTTCATGTACCCCCACAAAAAAAAATCGCAAGGTGTCAGGTCTGGACTCCTTGGAGACCAAAGTACGGGTCCTTAGCTGCTTATCCATCGATCTCCAAATTTTTCGTTCAAAGCGTCCGTGAACAATGGACTGAAGTGCGGGGGAACACCATCTTGTTGGAAATGAAGTTGATAAATGTTTTCGAGTTCATCCGGCTGAGGAAAGCAATAATTGGTTAACATGTCAAGATACACGACTCCATTAATTGTTTTTTCAGCAAAGAAGAAAGGCCCTATTACACGATTTTTCATCCCACCACACCAAACATTAACTTTAGGCGAATCGCGTTGTTTCTCAATAATTGCGTGTGGGTTTTCAGAGCCCCATATTCGTCGAATTGTGTCTGTTAACGCATCCATTCACATGGAATGTAGCTTCGTCTGTAAAAATTATATCGTCTAAAAATGATTCGTTTTCACTTATTCTGTCCGACACTTCAACAGCGAAATTGTAACGTTTTACACCATCATCGGGTTTCAATTCTTGCAGTATATGGATTTTATAAGCCTGTAATTTCAGTTTTTTATGTAAAACTTTGTGAACTGTTGATTTTTGAATACCTAATTCGACGCTTCGACGGGGGATGGACTTCCCAGTACTTCTAATTGCCGATCGTCTAATTAGTTCAACCGTTTCGTCTGGTACACTTGGTCTGCCGGTTGATTTTTGTTTCTTAACCGATCCGGTTTCTTCGAATTGTTTGAACCAACGTGTTATGTTATTTTTGTGTGGTGGATTTCTTCCGAATTCCCGTCGAAACGCACGTTGAATTAAAATTACGGATTTTAATTCGGCCATCAATAAAACACACTTTGCTTTGTCTTTATCCGAGAATATAGTAACTTGCTAAACTCATTGCAACAACAATACAAGAACTGATGTTGTGGTTACAACTGCTGATAAACAAACTTTTGGGGTGGAGGCTTTCTGGAATACCAATATAACATCTAGAAATTTCCTTACAATCTTCCTATGAATTACTGAAACCTCACCATTCTTTTATGATAACCCTGTGTTATATATACACATTTTTCGCTGCACTTAATTTGAAAGTGTGATACGATCCTTCAATTCTTAAATAAACTGGACAGTTACACAATTGCATTGTGGTGGATACCACTTGCATCATTTTTTTTTATGGTGTAAGTATCAGCATTTTAAATTAGTCTATATATTAATTTTGTTTCACGTCGTTCAAGTGGTAATGTGGTATAAATACTGAATTTATTATTTAAATATTCAAAACATTACTGTTAATTAGTAAAATTAGCGAGCGAAGCGAGCGTAGGTTAAGTTTCGTTAGATTATATTTATAAAATAAATAAATATAAATGATTATACGAATGGTAAATGGTTATATCTGGTTATTGGGCATTTCTCCAATCTGGTTATTGTTAATATCAATATTTCTTGCTATTTTCAGTTTCCTCCAGGTGAAAAACTTACGAACTTTTGCGGGGGGGTTACTAATTTTTATTTTTTATTTTGAAACATGCATATTTCCACCTTATTATTATTGGTTATTAAAAATATATCGGTTTTTGGTCAATTGGTTAAAAAATAACTGTTTTTTTTCGGGGGGAGGGCAATTCTGAAAAAGATTCCAAATCTTTTTTGATACAAAGAAGGTTTGGTCAGTCCTATGATATAAGGTAAAAGCAGTGCGATACAAACGTACATACGCGAACCGCTAATTTCGAAGACGTGATTTCTAAGGTTCAAATTCCAGTAAAGGCAATTACTTTTATACGGATTTGAATACTAGATCGTGAATACCTTAGTGGTTGGCTTTCAATTAACCACACATCTTAGGAATGTGTCGACCTGGACTGTACAAGACTACACTTCATTTACATTCATACATAATCATCCTCTGAAGTAATACCTAACGGCGGTTCCAATGGCTAAATAGAAAAAGAAGTTTTTTTTTTGGTTTATTCTGGGCGAAAAACGCTTTGGCGTTATCAGAATACATAATACATAAATATGATTTTTGGACTGTATGAAATATATGGACCATAATGTTTAATTTTCAACAAAAAAAAAATCCGTGTACTGGACGAGTTTTTTGGTAGAAATTTCTTCTGTTAGGGAGGTAGTTTGATCTACAAGATGAGGAGTAATAAAACCAACATACATAGATACTAACGTCCCAGTTAAAAAAAAAAATTCTTAGTTTTTGTTTATAAATAAATTAATAATTTATAAATTAATTATTATTATTATCTATCTATATATATAAAAATCAATGTTAGTTTGTCTGTCTGTTCCAACTTAACTCGAGATCTACCGGACAGATTTGTCTAAAACTTTGCACACCTACACTTTGAAGCCCTGCGGTGAACATAGGTTAATTTTTTTGGACCTCCGACATAACGAAATTTTACAACGAAATTTAAAACACTTTTTTTTCCTTAAAGCTTATTTAATTTTCAAAATGACTTTGATTTTCAAGAAAAATTAAATTTTTAGCTAACATTCTTTTGAATGGATTAATTTTGAAAAGGGCTGAGGTTTTAACGTACAGTTATTTCTAAGTTTCAATCGATTTAGTGCAAATGCATATGTAATTTTTACGATTCATTCATTTACAATTTTTTACAGCTGTTTAAAAACATAAGTAAATAGTCGCTTTTGTTTATCATGTGTGTGTTACTAATTTAAAGTGTGTAAAGTATTTAACTGCAATCTTTTAAATTCTGTGATCTTTTTTTAAAACATCATACCATACCGTGCCGTCTTTCAGGCACGGTAAGACATTCTTCAATCGGAAGAAATATAAAAAAAGCACCTATGATGAAAACTGTTCTTACGGCAAAGACTGAAGACGAAAGACAGTCAAGATTGGAAAGCGACCGAATACACACAGCCCGATCCCGCTCGACTGAAACAACTGAGCAACGGGAAATGCGATATGCCAACGTTACTGTATGTGTGACTGACTGCACCTGCCTCCGGTTACTTGACTTATAAATATAAAATAAAAAGATTGACCACCACGGGAAACACAAGTAACCATATAGCACAGCGAAGCTGCGACTGGGAGGTAGTTTAATATAAATTAATAATTTATACATTTTTTTGGGCTAAGAGGCATTTGAATAAAAAAAAAAGTTCACAAATTATTTACAATTTACTTAAATTTATTGATTTTTATTTTTTTTAAATGTTTCCTTAAACAAAAAAAAATAAAAAAGACCAATTTTTTGCAACATCTGGGAGTATAAAAGATAAAAAAAATAAACAATTAATTATAAATTCAACATAATTAATGTTCTGAGTACTATCATACATGTTTAAAGTACTTTATTTATAAATTACCTTGCATTTATAATAATAAAATAATTAGATGTAAATAAATAATTTAATTCACAGTAAATATTAATTAAATTTAATAAAATTTTGTATGGATAGTTGGAAAATGCATATATATATATATATATATATATATATATATATATATATAGTAATGTAATTAAAATCTGAGTTTTCATACTGGGAAATATTTTAATAATCATGCAGTTCAGGTTGAGAGAAAATATCTCAAGGGTATATCAATGTATGTTTTTTTATTTCGTAATACGTTATCTCAGAGAGAACAAGGGAGATTAAGAGTGAAAGAGAGAAAGATTATTGTCCCCAACTCCCTTTGTATGTGTGCGCGCGCGCGCACGTGTGTATGTATATATATATATATATACATATACATAATATGTGTGTACAGATGTATTCTCTCTCACCCCTCTCTCTGTGCGTATGTGTGGGTGCGCATGCGCGCGCGTTGTATCAAAACAAAAGAGAAAATTTAAACAATCCACAATCCTCGCTCACATATGAAAAAATTCTGTTTGAAGTCATTATTAATTTTTTAATTTCATCATTCCATATTCTTCCATGAATATAACATACGCAATACAAAACCAAAGCTCATACACTAAATTTTTAATATTTATTATTTACTTTTTATTACTTTCCCGGCGAATATAGCTAGAATATATATATATATTAAAAAGGGAAAGTATATTGATTATGTCAAAAATCGGGTATCAGGTTTTTTTTTGCAAATCTTTTAATTTTAGTGCCCAATTAATTCATTTAGACAAAAAAAATATATATATTTTTGTATATAGGTTGCACTAGTTTTTCCCTCCTTATTTCAGGATTGACTAAACCGATTTTCTTCAAATTTAGTTAAAATATTTCTATATATGGGGAGTATTGATCATATTCATTTTTTTCAAATATCTTTAAGGAGGTGGATGGACCCATGACAAACTAAGTTTTGAGTTAACGCAATTCCTGGCTAGTCATGAGGGGATTCAGGTCTTATTTGCATAGATTCGGGCTCGATCAATCTGAAAATTGTCCGGAGTGCTAGGTGGAAGAGACTCCCCAACATGTTTTCTATTTGTGCCCGCGATTCGCCATAGATCGTAGAGAGATGCTCGGCAACCTGAGACGTGAGCCCATATTTCGCCCTGAAGATACCCTACAAGTCCTATTACAAGGTGAGGCACAGTGGAAGACTGTGGAAAGATTCGTCAGGTTGGTCATGAGGAAGCTCCAATTATATGAGGAGTCCCGCAGAGGAGAATGGCGCCGATGGACGCGGGGGTGGACAGGTCCTCGGCTGAATGCCTAGGGGGGGCTCCCGTACGTATGGAGGTTGCCTGGGTGCGATGAGGCCGGGAACACTCTGCTGATGGTGGCTACTGGTTAAGTGGTGTGACTATTTAAGATTTCTGTGTTGACGGGTGTGTAGGTGTGTAACGCGTGGGTGTTAAGAGCTTGTCCTGTTTTCTGCAGGTTCTTGTGTGTTGTCGGTGTATGTATTTGACGTGCTGTATGTGTTGGTTGTGTGGTGTGTGACATTGTTGGATTGCTTTGACTGTGTGTGGGGGGGGGGGGCGATTCCCCCTTCTTCTGATTAAATGTTTTTATAAATAGTCCCAGGAAACGAGAAAGCCAAGGGTGGAGGTTTAGTCGGTAGTGCGCAGGTGTACATACGGCCTTGGTTATAACTGGTGGAACCTGTTAGAAACCCCGATACTGCTTAGGCGCTCGTAAATGGGGTTCCTCCATATTTAAAAAAAAAAGGGGTGGCGGATGGGTTATATCACGAAAAAAACAACTATGATTTTTTTTCATTGTTTAGGAAAAAACTTCATTAAAGCAATATTTGTTACCTAGATTACATACTTATATAAATGGTCTAAAAAATGAATTCCATTGCTTAAAATTGAAATAAATATCTTCTATTATTTTGGTTCTACCTTCATTCAGTCTAAATATCTTTCCAAACTTTTTTGAAAATTTATACTTTAACGTACCAACACTAAAGACTCCGGAATTTTTTTTGTTATTGTTTAACCTCCGTGACTACCGTTAGGATGACATGGATGACAAATGTGTTGATGATACAAATTTTACGGTAACCCAATCGCTCGATAATATGGCCTACTAGTTCCTTAGGTGACTGAATAGTGATGCGTTGCTGGGTGATTCGCTGGTCACTTTGAAGCAAATTGTCCACCTTCTTTCGATTTTTTCGTCAGTCAGAGAAACTGGTGGTCCGCTGCGAAGTACGTCCTCAATTATCGCTTTACCAGCTTCACATTTGCGAAATTTCAACGACCACCTGTTCACAGTAATGCTGTCAACAGTTTCACTACCGTAAACCGCTTTAAAACGACGAAAAGTGTTCGTAGGATTCAGATTTTCTGCTATTAAAAATTCGATCACCGTGCGCTTTTTTTAACAATGTTGACATGGTCGTACACGACTTCATATTAGGTGCTATTCAACGCATTATCGCAGGTTTGTAGAGGGGGATTTTAGTTATCATGTGCTGTCACGCCCAACTCGATAATACCTTTTATCTCCGTGTAGCACGCTAGTGTGCAAATTTTATCAGCCGAGCCTAGTACCTTTGGCAAAAAAGAAAAAAAAAATAGGGCGGGGCTGTGTCGGGGGGCACGGTCATTTAACATGCAATGTTACAAACCTCGTACGTCTGTATCCTTGGATGAAAAACAATATTAAAATTTAAAATAATAACAAAATCTATGTGCCCCTGTATCTTTCAATATCGAAACAATAGTGTGATGGTGTCTGGCACGTTAGTGACCGATGGCTTTTTGAAGACCGCAGGTAAAGGCTTTGGCCTCGAAACTGCGGGGGTGGTGGGCTACCGGAAAAGCTCAAGGTTGGTAACTCTTAAACAAAATTCAGATATCTGTGTAATAATATGGGACCTGGTAGAGATTTATTCTTTCTGGGGTTTCTACCGTTGTAATACTTCACAATGATTATTTGGCTAGCTTACTTCGTCTCATACTCTGCACAGGTGACTGAGGGTTCATTTTAGTTTTAGTATCCCAGGTGGCTAGGATTCCGCCCGGGCAGTTGATTTGGCCGGAAGTAAGCGTGTTTGGCACCATACCTTGATTAGATAATCAAGTTTCAATGGGAGTCGCGCTCGGGAGTGTATTTTCACTTTCCCGGGCACGGTTTTTTTGATTTTAGTACAGCAGTTTTTGGTTGAATTGGAGTGCACTATTAAGGGACAATTAACGAACCGTAGTTGCATCAACGGTTTAGTTTATCCAAGCGGGTCTCAAAATTGAAGCTGAAGTGGGAGACCAGAGATTATACTCAGCTCCCGTACACACCAGACCTGACGTCTTGTGGGATTATGTTTTTGATTTGTTTGCACTCTACGATGAATTTATTATTTCTTTCGTAACAATCCGCGACTTAAATGGTAGAAATGTTTAAGTGTTAGCAAAAGTTAGGTGCGGGGTCTTCGTGCTTCCGCCAGTTAGGTAGAGGAGAGTAGTTTCAGAGGCCTACGTGGAAATTAAGTGTCCGAGCTTTTGGAGAAGGCTAAGACAGGGCGGAATTTACTGTTCGGAATGTCTTTCGAGGCATCTCACCGAGACCGGCTGATGACTGTGAAATGTAATCAATTTGAGGGCTAGATGTCCACCGATTAAGCCAATAATGGCTAGGAACGTAGGGGGTGGTGTGGCCACTGGATATGTCACAAAGTGGGTTTTCTTCTTCCTTGGAGGGAACTGAAATGTAGTACTAAATTTCTTTCAAATGCAAATTATTTTACTGTTTATTTTTTTGTCCTTTAATATTATTTGATTTTCTGTTTGGGTTTTACTAATTTTTGTATTTTTTATGAAGTGAATCAGTTCAAGTGTATTTATAAAAATGATGTATTGTCTTATGTATGTATGTTTTATTGAGGGGAAGGGGATTTATTGGAAATCCCTCATCAAGCGCTTATTTTAATTATATTTACTTATGTTTCTTTCTTGGAATAATTGTAAATAAACAAATTTTATACCAAAAATTACAGTAAAAAATAAAATGATATAAACTGTTTACTCACCGATAAGTCACCTCCATAAAATGGATGTATAACGAATGTTTCGTTCCCAACATGAATGACACCGCTCACACCATTACATGTATGAAAGGCAGCTGTTGCACCAGGATAATCTTTAACAGTTCCATGATAATAACAGTGCTCTATCTCCTATAAAAATATAACAAAAACAAAGGAAAATATATAAGAATAAAATTTAAAAATCAAAATCTTATATCAATTTTAGATTAAGTTATATATCATTATATCTTCCTTATACGAACCTATGAAAGGATCATTTTAATGTCATCCGAAGTCCCGGGTTCGAATCCCGGTCAGACATGACATTTTTCATAAGCTACATATCCATATCCCAGGCACAAGAGTGGTTATATCATCAAGCAAAGAAAAAAAAATAAGGGACTAAGTAAATGGATACCTATTTCAATTTATTCATAAAAATATTATATTAACATCTAATACTTTCGTGGAATATCACAAAATTTAATATCAAAGACTACAATTTTAAGAGAATAAAATATTGATGGGCTATATAGATAAAAAATCCGTACCAATCGGCAAGTGCAGAGGGGCTCAATGATTTAACTTTCTCACTATATAAAAAATCTGATATGGACATATGTCTTTGTTGTACGGCAATTAAATTACATATACAAATTTAAAAAAAATGTAAAGTAGATAAAATCTTATTTCACTAATAACTTCTGATTTTTTTTTTTTTTTTTTTTAATTGTTATTATTGAATTATTATTTACTGTAAAAGGTTTGTTACAATCAGAGGTTAATAATTATTAATAAATGAATAAATTTAAATTAAAAAAAAGGAGATGAAGTCGGATTCAAACCGTTGTGCCTTCCTCTTGTAAGATCCAAATATTTCATTAATTAAAATTTTATTTGACTATAACTCTGGAACTAATGAAAATAAGTGCCACTTATGATATATATATTGGTAAAGATCTCTCAAGGAGGACTTATTACTGCAGTTAAGAAAAAGTAAAAAATCCATTTTTTTTGGATTTTGGGCTTTTTTTAGTTGTTGATTGTAATCAAAAGGGAAGATGCACAACTAGATGTTACAACAGTCCTAAATCAAAAATTTCAAACATCTACAGATAATCGTTTTTGAGTTATGTTTTCGATACATACACACGTAGAGACGTCACGCCGAAACTAGTCAAAATGGATTCAGGGATGGTCAAAATGGATCTTTTTTTTAAATTTAAATCTTAAATAATTTATTAATAATTATTACCTTATGATTGTACAAAATTTTTACAATAAATAATAACAATAAAAAAAAAAAAAAATGAAAAAAATCAGAAGTTATAAAATAAAATTTTATGTACTTTTAAGAATGTGTATATATAATATAATAGGCATACAAGGAAGTAATGTGGTGTTCACATCAGATATTTTTGAGTTTCATTCCGAAACTCAAGGGTTAAATTTTATTTTTTTTTTGAAACCCTGTTATTTTTTTAATTTGGTGGTACCAAATGAAGAAATCAATTTGATATTCGGTGAGTGCAATCTTCATGTCAATAAACCAATTTATAAATTTTTGAAATTCAACCTTAGAAGGGGCTGAAGAAAGGAAAAAAAAAATTGAACGTAAATTTTTGCAATTACGACTATAGTAAACGAGGTATTCAGTAGATTTTGGCTTACAAAAACTGTTCAGAGAAATATTTAAAAACCATTACTGGGTGTTTTTTAATTTCGATTTTTTTAATGGGTGAGACGGTATACGGTGCTTGGTTTAACCACCACAGCCACTGCCACCGTTATTGTATGTATGACTGACTTGCATCTAACTCCGGTTACTTGATTAATAAACATAAAATAAAAAGATTGACCGCTACGGGAAACGCAAGTAACCATATAACGCGGGCGAAGCTGCGACGAGAAGCTAGTTATTCTATATTAGTAATTTTCCAATATTAAGAGAAATGTTTGTTAGCAATGTTTATATTAGGAGTCCTAGTTTTTAATTTTTAATATTTATCTCTTGTTCAAAATTTAAGACTTTCTCAGTGTGCATTGGACCGAATGTATATAAAAATTTTCTTTTTCAATAGGTTTTGCTGGGCGTTGATTACGTGTCAATCAGGAGATCTTGTTTTAACCTACCGGGTTGGTCTACTGGTGAACGCGTCTTCCCAAATCAGCTGATTTGGAAGGCGAGAGTTCCAGCGTTCAAGTCCTAGTAAAACCAGTTATTTTTAAACAGATTTGAATACTAGATCGTGGATACCGGTGTTCTTTGGTGGTCGGGTTTCAATTAACCACACATCTCAGGAACGGTCGAACTGAGAATGTACAAGACTACACTTCATTTACACTCATACATATCATCCTCATTCATCCTCTGAAGTATTATCTAAACGGTAGTTACCGGAGGCTAATAAGGAAAAGAAAGAAGAAGGACATCTTGTTTTAAATCACCGTGTTGGTCTAGCGATGAACCCGTCTTCCCAAATCAACTGATTTGGAAGTCGAGATTTCCAGCGTTCAAGTCCTAGTAAAGGATACGGATTTGAATACTGGATACCGATGTTCTTTGATGGTTGAATTTCAATTAACCATACATCATCTCAGGAAAGGTCGATCTGAGACTGTACAAGACTACACTTCAATTACCACTCATACATATCATTCTCTGAAGTAATACGTGAACGATAATTTCCAAGAGGCTAAACAGGAAAAAAGAAAAGGACATCTTGTTTTATAGTTTGTTTTTTTTTTTTTTTTTAATTGATTTTATGACCTCATAAGATCACTTCAGTTCAATTTCTGGGTCAGTCCATTTTGTAATCGGTTCTTCTTATTACCGAATCGTGTGAGTTGTTTTATTCTTGCTTCTTTTCTTTTTACATCTTTTTTCTACATCTTTTTTGAGGCGTTCCGCTCTTTGGCGCCTGTCCTCGTCTGAATATACCCTGTTGGATTTCATTTTGATTTTAGGTTCAAATGTTATCATATTAGTTTTAATTAGTTTATCGTATTTTCCAGATTTTGTGATTAGATCTTCTTCAGAGATTTTTAACTCTTCCATATCTTTTCGGACTTCCTTTATCCATTTCCGTTTTGTTGTTTTTTCTCAGTATAAGTTACTTATTTCGTTTGCAAATCTGGTGTTTTCTACTCTAAGTAGGTACCCCAAGAATGAATTTTTTTTTTTCTGAAGAAATCTGTTACTGGGGTTATTATTTGATATACTTCTTCATTTGGAATTATCCTCTAACTTGGTAACCACAAATCTTGAAATCGTAAATATTTTAAAGTTTACATCATGCAAATTATAACTAACAGAAAGCACTACTATTTATAGCAATCATTAATTACAAAATACAGAGTGATTCACAAAGAGTGTAAAAAACATTAAGCACGTATTCTAATGGTGAAAATAAAAAAGAAAATTCATAAATTATTTATTTAACATTATTATTCTCAAAATCATGAGTTTAATAAATACAGAATCAGGTCAGGAGGCAGAACCTCCTGGTTAGACAAGAAGGAGGAGTGAAGCACTCCCTCTGATCTCCATATGTCAGAACTCTGATCGACTAGTATATATATATATATATATATATATATAGAGAGAGAGAGAGAGAGAGAGAGAGAGATAGCGGCGCACGAAATGATCGAACGTTTAGTTTTGTTAAAAAATATTTATTTGAATCCTAATACAGAAAAGTAAAATACAACGTATTTCGTTGGATATACCTGGAGATTATGTTCTGCTTACAACCTGTTCAATATGACCATTATCACATCTAGCAACTTCTTCAACACGAACTCCTATGTTATTAATTATTCGACGACATATATCCTCGGTTATTTCGTTGCACGTAGTTCCATCACTGTACGAGAATGTTTAGGAAAAATCGTTTCCTTTAGAATATTCACAAAGAAAATAATCACACGAATTTTTCTGGGGCCAGTTCTATTCAAACGCAAAACGATTAGGAAATCGGTTTGAATATGAAATTTACGTTAAAAGTTTCATACAGAAAGGTTCATGCTGTGTGCGGTCTGGTTTCATTCTGCATGAACCATTCGTTTTCTAATTGAAACACTTTTGGAAGAAGTTGATGGTCAAAATTAATACACAATATGTTTAGTTAATGCTTACTGTTTGTTTTCTGTTAAAAAAATCTGATTTGGATAATACAGGATTTCCTTGAACGCTTCTTAAATTACATATACAAACTTTTTTTTTTTTTTTTTTTTTTTTTTAATTGAAAAGTATATATAATTTTATTTCACTGAAAACTTCTGATTTTTTTCATAGGGTTCTTTTATTGTTATTATTGAATTATTATTTACCGTAATTTTTTTTACAATCAGACAGTTTTTTTTTTTGTCTTCAGTCATTTGACTGGTTTGATGCAGCTCTCCAAGATTCCCTATCTAGTGCTAGTCGTTTCATTTCAGTATACCCTCTACATCCTACATCCCCAACAATTTGTTTTACATACTCCAAACGTGGCCTGCCTACACAATTTTTCCCTTCTACCTGTCCTTCCAATATTAAAGCGACTATTCCAGGATGCCTTAGTATGTGGCCTATAAGTCTGTCTCTTCTTTTAACTATATTGTTCCAAATGCTACTTTCTTCATCTATTTGCCGCAATACCTCTTCATTTGTCACTTTATCCACCCATCTGATTTTTAACATTCTCCTATAGCACCACATTTCAAAAGCTTCTAATCTTTTCTTCTCAGATACTCCGATTGTCCAAGTTTCACTTCCATATAAAGCGACACTCCAAACATACACTTTCAAAAATCTTTTCCTGACATTTAAATTCATTTTTGATGTAAACAAATTATATTTCTTACTGAAGGCTCGTTTAGCTTGTGCTATTCGGCATTTTATATCGCTCCTGCTTCGTCCATCTTTAGTAATTTTACTTCCCAAATAACAAAATTCTTCTACCTCCATAATCTTTTCTCCTCCTATTTTCACATTCAGTAGTCCATCTTTGTTATTTCTACTACATTTCATTACTTTTGTTTTGTTCTTGTTTATTTTCATGCGATAGTTTTTGCGTAGGACTTCATCTATGCCGTTCATTGTTTCTTCTAAATCCTTTTTACTCTCGGCTAGAATTACTATATCATCAGCAAATCGTAGCATCTTTATCTTTTCACCTTGTACTGTTACTCCGAATCTAAATTGTTCTTTAACATCATTAACTGCTAGTTCCATGTAAAGATTAAAAAGTAACGGCGATAGGGAACATCCTTGTCGGACTCCCTTTCTTATTAGGGCTTCTTTCTTATGTTCTTCAATTGTTATTGTTGCTGTTTGGTTCCTGTACATGTTAGCAATTGTTCTTCTATCTCTGTATTTGAACCCTAATTTTTTTAAAATGCTGAACATTTTATTCCAGTCTACGTTATCGAAAGCCTTTTCTAGCTCTATAAACGCCAAGTATGTTGGTTTGTTTTTCTTTAATCTTCCTTCTACTATTAATCTGAGGCCTAAAATTGCTTCCCTTGTCCCTATACTTTTCCTGAAACCAAATTGGTCTTCTCCTAACACTTCTTCCACTCTCCTCTCAATTCTTCTGTATAAAATTCTAGTTAAGATTTTTGATGCATGACTAGTTAAACTAATTGTTCTGTATTCTTCACATTTATCTGCCCCTGCTTTCTTTGGTATCATAACTATAACACTTTTTTTGAAGTCTGATGGAAATTCCCCATTTTCATAAATATTACACACCAGTTTGTATAATCTATCAATCGCTTCCTCACCTGCACTGCGCAGTAATTCTACAGGTATCCCGTCTATTCCAGGAGCCTTTCTGCCATTTAAATCTTTTAATGCTCTCTTAAATTCAGACAGTAATAATTATTAATAAATCAATATATTTCAATTAAAAAAAAAGAAAATGAAGTCGGATTCGAACCGATGTGCCTTCCCCTTGTAAGATCCAGATATTTCATTAATTAAAATTTAATTTGGCTCTAACTCTGGAACCAATGAAAATAAGTACCACTTATAATACATCGTTAAAAAGTTCTCAATGAAGAATTATTACTACAGTTAAGAAAGAGTCCAAAATCAAAATCTGTTTAGATTTTGGGCTTTTCTGGACATTAATTACTTTATTTATTGTTATTATTGAATTATTATTTATTGTAAAACTTTTTTTACAATCAGAAGTTAATAATTATTAATAAATCAATATATTTAAATTAAAAAAAAAGTTAAAAAAGAAGGAAATGTTCGGTTTCGAACCGTTATGCTTCCTCTTGTAAGATCAAAATATTTCGTTTATTAAAATTTTATTTGGCTATACCTCTGGAACCAATAAAAATAAATACAACTTATGATATATCGTTAAAAAGCTCTCAGTGAGGGCTTATTGTAGCAGTTAAGAAATAAAAAGTCCATAATCCAATTTTTTGGATATTGGGCTTTTTTGGACTTGTTCAGTCGATTGCAATCAAAAGGGGAGGTGCACAATTAGATATTACAAAAGTCCTAAATCCAAAGTTTCAACATTCTACGGCTAATCATTTTTGAGTTATGCGAGATACATACGTACGTACAGACGTCACGCAGAAACTAAGTCAAAATAGATTTAAGGATGATCAAAATGAATATTTCAGTTGAAATCTGAAATTTTTCGTGATTTCAATACATTCTTTACTTCGTACAAGGAAGTAAAAAGCTGACAACACAGTTGTAGGATTTTCATGTCACGCGGCTATTTTTCTGATGGGCGGCTTAGACACACATAAACACACAACTTAATTTAAAATGTTTATAATTTTATTTGAATACAATATTTTTTTTAAATTTATTTAATTCAATGATTTTAACCAAATCGCGCGCGCACATCGTATTTCATTCGCCTGGGTGTGGCGCGAATTATTAATTTAAATATTATTCATTTATTTAATTCACCGCTCACATGTGACATTACAAGGTAGTTTTAGAGTAATTTTTAATTGTTAACAATATCCCAAAGAAAAATATGACCTTAATGCGAAATTTCATGATACTGAGGATGAATTTGATCTACAGCCTCACCACCCTCTTGACCGTTTAAGTTGATAATTTTATGATATCTATGCCCCATATATAGAAGTAATATGACCAAGTTTGGATAAAATCGAGTGTAAGACCGATAAAACATACGAACATCTGGAAAATTTTCATGTGGTCTTTTTGGATTCTTAGATATCAAAACGTCAAGATCCCGTGGAAACCGCATATGACCAAATTGAACCAATTACAATAATTTCCCTTCTAGAGCTACAGCGCTAGCCGGGAAAGTAAAAAATATCAAAATGTGGTACTACATTTTAATTTTATATTAAACGAAACAAAATTTTCAATATTATAAAATAAAAAAATTGAATATTCAAAAAAAAATGTTTTTCAACCTATTTAATTCTATTTTCAAGCTCAAATTAGATATGAAACCACCAACTTTGCTCTTTAATTTGGGTCTCAAAAATTAAAGTACGGATTTTTTTTTATTAGAATATTTGAAAACCGGGCGAAATCTTTAGCCAGCCGACACTCGCTAACGAAGTGTTTCCAGACCTATTTTTATATGAAATTTTTCCGATGTTTTCATCAACTTTGTGATACACCCAGTGTAATGAATGATAGAAAAAATATTTTTGGTAAAAGAACGTAATAATATATAAAATCAGTTTTACGTTAAATTTATTTCATGAGATATACAGAATTGTTTTTTTTTTGTCTTCAGTCATTTGACTGGTTTGATGCAGCTCTCCAAGATTCCCTATCTAGTGCTAGTCGTTTCATTTCGGTATACCCCCTACATCCTACATCCCGAACAATTTCCTTAACATATTCCAAACGTGGCCTGCCTACACAATTTTTTCCTCCTTCCAATATTAAAGCGACTATACCAGGATGCCTTAATATGTGGCCTATAAGTCTATCTTTTCATTTAGCTATATTTTTCCAAATGCTTCTTTCTTCATACATTTTCCGCAACACCTCTTCATTTGTCACTTTATCTACCCATTTGATTTTTAACATTCTCCTATAGCACCGCATTTCAAAAGCTTCTAATCTTTTCTTCTCAGATACTCCGATCGTCCAAGTTTCACTTCCATATAAAGCGACACTCCAAACATATACTTTCAAAAATCTTTTCCTGACCTTTAAATTAATTTTTGATGTAAACAAATTATATTTCTGACTGAAGGTTCGTTCGCCTGTGCTATTCGGCATTTTATATCGCTCCTGCTTCGTCCATCTTTAGTAATTCTACTTCCCAAATAACAAAATTCTTCTACCTCCTATTTTCTTTTCTTCTCCTATTTTCACATTCAGAGGTCCATCTTTATTATTTCTACTACATTTCATTATTTTTGTTTTGTCCTTGTTTATTTTCATGCATTAGTTCTTGCGTAGGACTTCATCTATGCCATTCATTGTTTCTTCTAAATCCTTTTTACTCTCAGCTAGAATTACTATATCATCAGCAAATCGTAGCATCATTATCTTTTCACCTTGTACTGTTACTCCGAATCTAAATTGTTCTTTAACATCATTAACTGCTAGTTCCATGTAAAGATTAAAAAGCAACGGGGATAGGGAACGTCCTTGTCGGACTCCCTTTCTTATTACGGCTTCTTTCTTATGTTCTTCAATTGTTACTGCTGCTGTTTGGTTCCTGTAAATGTTAGCAATTGTTCCCTATACATCTCTGTATTTGAACCCTATATTTTTTTAAATGCTGAACATTTTATTCCAGTCTACGTTATCGAATGCCTTTTCTAGATCTATAAATGCCAAGTATGTTGGTTTGATTTTCTTTAATCTTCCTTCCACTATTAATCTGAGGCCTAAAATTGCTTCCCTTGTCTCTATACTTTTCCTGAAACCAAATTGGTCTTCTCCTATTCTCCATTCTTCCATTCTCCTCTCAATTGTTCTGTATAGAACAGAATTGTTTATAAATAGCATAATTTACAGTTACTGTACCACCAGGTTTGACGGTTTTAACTTAGCAATTTTAATATATTATCATTATTTTTCTTTTTTAATTTAACACAAGACTCACGCCCTCGCCCAAACACACACACACACACACACACAAAATACTAAAATAATAATACTAAATAATAAAAAAACAAAGAAAATAAATTGTTAAATTGTTTTACAATTTAATTTTTCTTTAAAATCAGTATGACCAAGACGTAAAACCGATAAAAACATATTTTTACTTTTACCGACATAAAATAAATATAAGAGATTATCGTTTTTATAAAATTTTTTTTTGTCTACGGATGGATTTAGAGATTGAAAAATAATCCGGATATCCTTAAATAAGGATAGAAAGAAGGAAATAAATAGAATAATAGGAAGAAGAAAATATAGAGGGAAAAAAAATAGAAAGAGAGAGTGTGATAAATAAGGGAAAATGACAGGAAGGAATGGCGTCTGTTAGACGTAACCTATATATAGCTATAAAGAGAAGAGGAAGAAGCAGAAGAAGAAGAGGTAAAGTAAACCATACTAAGTTGAATAACAGAAAAAAGGAGAATGAAAGAAATGAAGAAAAAACCTACTAGTAAATTTATGTCAATGGAAAGGAAATACAAACCATTATTCAAGGATAAAATTTCAAAGCGCTTCCAACGTCGTATTCAGAAACTATATATATATATATATATATATTTTGCAACTACACACCATGATATTTTGGTAATACAATATATTCAGCAGCATACTTGCTGATAAAACTAATTCATATTATAAAGAGTTTTTTAGGTACAAAACTAATACAATTATAGACTTAGTTTCTCTGTTTGTCCTTTACAAGAACGTAAACAACGGAAAAATATGTTTAAAACGAAAAGCTCTGAACAACAATGCAGAAATTTCCCCCTAACACTTATATACAACTTAAAAATAGGTTTTTTTTGAGATGATGGACATCGACTGCTTTGGTCATTTTGTCCTGTGAGAATAGAAATTTGTAACGTATGAAAAATGTCTTGCCTGATCGGGATTCGAACCTAGAATCTCCAAATGAAAGCCTAAGATTGCTACTATTCTGCCACGGAGATTGGTAAATTAATTTGTAACTTTGTAAATATGAAAACGTAAATAACCATGAAAAAATAAATTTATGTAATAATCACAATATATTTAAAACAAATAAAAAAATAATTAAAAACCCCTTTTTTTATTTGTAGAAAGAATACAAAAAGTTTGAAAAATGCTTTAACTGTACCTTAATGAATCTGATAAGTGCACCACATTACTTCCAAATACGTTTATTAAATTACATATACACTTTTTTTTTTTTAATTTAGTTATACAATTTTATTTCTGATGTTTTTTAATTTACTTTTTTATTGTTATTGTTGAATTATTATTTAACGTAATTTTTTTTTACAAACGGGTTAATAATTATTAATAAATCAATAAATTTAATTTAAAAAAAAGGAGATGAAAACGGATTTGAACCGATGTGCCTTCCCCTTGTAAGATATTTCATTAATTAAAATGTTATTTGGCTATAACTGTGGAACCAATGATAAAAAGGACTGCTTATGATATATCGAACAGTCAACAATTAGCTTAACTAGCCATGCATAAAAAATCTTAACTAGAATTCTGTACCGAAGAATTGAGAGGAGAGTGGAAGAAGTTTTAGGAGAAGACCAATTTGGTTTCAGGAAAAGTATAGAGACAAGGGAAGCAATTTTAGAGCTCAGATTAATAGTAGAAGGAAGATTAAAGAAAAACAAACCAACATACTTGGCATTTATAGACCTAGAAAAAAGACATTCGATAACGTAGACTGGAATTAAATGTTCAGCATTTTTAAAAAATTAGGGTTCAAATACAGAGATAGAAGAACAATTGCTAAAATTTACAGGAAGGAAATAGCAACAGTAATAATTGAAGAACTTAAGAAAGAAGCCCTAATAAGAAAGGGAGTCCGACAAGGATCTTCCCTATCACCGTTACTTTTTAACCTTTACATAGAACTAGCAATTATGATGTTAAAGAACAATTTAGATTCGGAGTAACAGTACAAGGTGAAAAGATAATGATGCTACGATTTGCTGATGATATAGTAATTCTACCTGAGAGTAAAAAGGATTTAGAAGGAACAATGAACGGCATGGATGAAGTCCTACGCAAGAACTACCGCATCAAAATAAACAAGAACTAAACGGAAATAATGAAATGTAGAAATAACAAAGATGGACCACTGAATGTGACAATACTACGAGAAAAGATTATGGAGGTAGAAGAATTCTGTTATTTTGGAAGTAAAATTGCTAAAGGACAAAGCAGGTGCGATATAAAATGCCGAATAACAAAGGCGAAACGATCCTTCAGTCAGAAATATAATTTGTTTACATCAAAAATTAATTTAATCGTGAGGAAAAGATTTTTAAAAGTATATGTTTGGAGCGTAGCTTTATATGGAAGTGAAACTTGGGCGATCGGAGTAACTGAAAAGAAAACATTAGAAGCTTTTGAAATGTGATGCTATAAGAGAATGTTAAAAATCAGATGGGTGGATAAAGTGACAAATGAAGAGGTATTGCGGTAAATAGATGAAGAAAGAAGCATTTGGAAAAATATAGTTAAAAGAAGAGACAAACCTATATGCCACATATTAAGGTATCCTGGAATAGTCGCTTTAATATTGAAGGGGCAGGCAAAAGGAAAAAAATATTGTAGGCAGGCAACGTTTGGAGTATGTAAAAAAAATTGTTTGGGATGTAGGATGTAGGGAGTATACCGAAATGAAAAGACTAGCACTAGATAGGGAATCTTGGAGAGTTGCATCAAACCAGTCAAATGACTGAAGACAAAAAAAAAATGACGTAAAGAATTGTAAATAATCAGATACCCATTGTAGATATAATCATCATACTTTCCTGTTTAATGTATATATTCTAGCTATATTTTCGGGAAAGTATATATATGTATAAATAAATATCGTTGATCTCCGTAGTGGAGTGGTAATGTATCGGATCTTTCATCTGGAGGTCCCGGGTTTGAATCCCAGACAGGCATGGCGTGTTTTATAGGCTAAAAAATTCCATTTCTATCTCCCATGCATAAGCTTCAATCTTGTGTTGTGAGATCATCAAAGTAAAATAAAAATAAATATAAAAAAGCAAAATAAATTTTCAATACGCCAGTCTCATTATACAAGTTACATAATGTGTCATTATTTTATTTTCTACTCTACCTTAAAAGAGAGAAAATTTATTGAAGAATAATTAACGTCAGCTGCTGATTGTAATTAAATTTTAATTTATCTAAGCTTAATTTAAATTATTTATTTATTTATTTTTTTTTTTACAATTCCTTTCTATTAAACTCTGAATATGTTTTTTTTTTCTTAACTTTAGGTAGGTGCTACACTTCACTAAGCCCTTTACTAAGTAAAAGCTCAACAACTCATTGTAATCATAAATGTAGAGTAGGTACTGACTGAATAACATAGCAGCAGTACGTAGACGTAGCTTAAAACAAATCAATGCAAAACATCTTGAATTGCAAATCAACTTAACATGTAAAATTTGAATAACAGTCTCTAATCTCCCATCGTTTTTCCCGTCTACTTTTTACTAATACAACCATACACAATTCACCCAACCTTAAAAATCTTCTCTCTTTATCAAACATTTTCCAATTCTTCTTCTCCTCTTTTTAATTTTATTCCATTCTACTTTAATTCTCTCATCCGTATCAAATACATCTATTATCTGTTTATTTGCAGTACCATAAGAAATTCAACGAACGTTTATTAAAAAACTTATGAATTTTTTTAACGGTTTAAGAAGGTATTTTAAATAATATAGAATGGTAAGGTCATCAAAAAGAAATCGACGGAAGAGAATAGAATTGGCTTACCGTCTAACACAAAACATTTACAACAAAAAAAATCCCTTTCGGTACGTCAGAAGGCGGAAGTAGATTTCACCGGTACTAAGTAGGGGATAAAAAAGATTTCTACCTTAAAGTTAAGAAAAACTTCAAATTTACTCAATAAGACAACGGTTGCATATGAAAAAAGTGTGATATGTTTAGCATACGAAAAGCCCAATTTTCTTACAATTCCAGCAACAGTTTGGTCATCCCTTGCCCAAAAACTGTTTCAGACAAAAGATTTAGGTAATGGAACACTTTAAATCGATTCGATACTGTGCTTATTAAGGGAGGTATGATTTTTTTTCTACGAAGCACCATTTTTTTCAACCCCCTGGGCCAGTGGTTGGTGGTATCAAAAGGCTTTACTTGGATAAGTTTTAGGCCCTTATCCAGTGAATAGTAAGAAATTTAAACGAATTCGATATTTTATGACTTAAATACCTTCGCAAATTACAAAATGTCGGCCATGGTTATTTTTCAATCCATTATATCTCCATAAATATTAGTTTTATCCAAATTTATGCTATTTGCTAAACTTTTTATTTTTTTTTTTTTTTTTAATAAAATGACATTTTATTATTTTAAATCGGTTAACAAATAGTCCAGTTATGGGAGAAAATTGATGTTGTAATTTTGTGTCATAATTATTAGGTCTATTATTGTGAGAAAATAACTTACTAATTTACAATACTAGAATTAACAATAAATAAACGCAATTAATATTTCATGAAATTGAACGTAAAGTGTAAGACATGAAAAGAGACACATAATTACAATATCAATTTTCTTCCATAACTTCTATTTTTTACCCGATTTTCGAAAATGAAATATCATTTTGTTAAAAAGAAATGCTTAATATTTCATAAATATCATAAATTTTGATAAAAATAATTTTTATAGAGATTATTACCACATATATGCCTAATTTAATATCGGCGGGCGAACACTAGGTGCAAACTGGCTCACAGTATAAGGACGCACTGATACAAACATTATTACGGCGCGCAGACGACCGCGCAGTTCTCCCACCATAGCGGCGCTGCAGCCCCACCACTCTCAGGCTCCAATAAAAGAGTGTGCACTACTAGAGTAAAGGCAAGGTTAGACCAGCAGCTGCATCAAGTCCAAATTTATATATAATAGGGGGGCGTCTTATTCAAAATTGTCACCACCCCGGCGCACGGGCGCTCGAAAAACAACCTGCGTTATGTATATCTCTCCTGCCTGCCCTTACGACGGGCAGACATCTAACCCTTAATAGAGGTATATCGCGCTTAGACTAGTAAATCCCAATCTATTTTCTACTGACTGAGATAGCTCTGGGACGCAACGCCCCAGAGCAATCCATCCAATCACATTTCCTTAATTCAAACCAAGATAAATTGAAGTGGATTAAGTAAATGACAAAGTGTAAGCCCTAAAATCGCCTCCGACGTACTCTTCTAAAGAGAGGACGCCCACCTAAATAAAGGATTTTAGCCCACTCTAGGCTAAAATGGAGTGCGTCATGGAAGATAAGCTTATTAGCACATCGTTCCATCGGGCCCCTACCGACAAACACTCCATTGGATCGGAACGCAATCCAAACTTCATAAAACGAATAAACGCCAACCATTATTAATAACCGCCAGTCCATTAGAATCACCCAGCAGCAAAGGACTAAAGTCCGTATACTGCGAAAAGTAGGAGGGTATTGAACCCTTCAACATCCTTGCGTTCCGTTCCAGTAAAGGCAAATGAAGGGGAATTCCGTCGGGAGGACAGGTTTCAAAAGGCTAGCCTCCCGCGGTCGAACCATAAAATGGGTTCGAGAACGCTGGTAAAAATGGATTGGAATGCTATTAAATCCGTCCTTAAAATTAAAAATATAAAATAACACAAAACTTAGAATTTAGACCCGTCATTAAAAATAAACCCTTAAACACGCCCGATTCTAGAATCATCCAGCAGCAAGGTACACTGTCCAGGTTCTGCGATTTGTAGGGAGAATTTGTGAAATTCCCGCCAACTTTGCATTCCATTCCATACCGAGTAAATGTAATTCATCGTCGACCACCATCTGGAGAAGAAGTTGGAAGAAGAAGAAGTTTCCTGGCCGGCTCAACGTGGGCCCTCCTCCTGGTGGATGCCAACATTCTCGTCGGAGCAGCAGGCCTGGCCGGCCCGCCGAGGGAGCCGCTAATCGCGAACGCTACGCGGGGCTCTGGGAACCACCACTGAGGGGAAAGCCCAGTCGGACTTCAATGAACGAGCTGCAACTCTCCGACTTCGCCGGAGAACCGGAGTTACCTTTTCAAGGTAACCGCAAGGTTACGAATTACGTGTCGTCGAAGCCATTCGGCGACAAGATATAACGGATTGAAAAATAAACATGGCCGCCATTTTGTAATTTTCGAAGGTATTAAGTCCTGATTTTTTGCTAATTTTAAATCTTTATTACCAAGACGCTTACCACGTATTAATGTGATTCATCTATCCGAACTTGAGGTATAAATTATTATAATAAAATGGCAGATACTATGATAAGGAAGGAGAAATTGCCATTTTTCTTAAGATATTTTTTGTTTAGTTTTACAAGTAGAATCCGAAAAAGTATTGTCAGGCCACGATTTTAGAAACACTCTGTATACATGATGCTAATAAGAAATGTTGATGACACTGAAGAATTTAAATTAGATACACCATTATTATAAAATATGAGGTGGTAATATAGGATCCACTGGGTTGGTCTAGTGGTGAACGCGTCTTCCCAAATCAGCTGATTTGGAAGTCGAGAGTTCCAGCGTTCAAGTCCTAGTAAAGCCACCTATTTTTACACGGACTTGAATACTAGATTGTGGATACCGGTGTTCTTTGGTGGTTGGGTTTCAATTAACCACACATCTCAGGTATGGTCGAACTGAGAATGTACAAGACTATACTTCATTTACACTCATACATATTATCCTCATTCATCCTCTGAAGTATTATCAAAACGGTAGTTACCGGAGGCTAAACAGGAAAAAGAAAGAGGTGGTAATATAGGCCCGCTTACAAAATGAATAAGAAGAAAAAGAGACATGAGTCTTAACGTTTACGTCAAGAAAATCTCTCAATCTCATTTTTGGGTTATTCATTTTAATATTCAAGTATATAATATTTTGTTACTTCTATTTTTTTATAAAAATATTTTTTTTTTTACAAAATCAAGTTTTATGGATTCTAGCTTTCTTTTTCCTGTTTAGCCTCCGGGAATCACCGTCACGTCTTACTACAGAGGATGAATGAGGATGATATGTATGAATGAAGTGTAGTCCTGTACAGTCTCAGTTCGACCATTCCTGAGATGTTTGGTTATTTGAAACCAAACCACCTAAGAACACCGGTATCCACGATCTAGTACTGAAATCCATGTAAAAATAACTGACTTTACTAGGAGGACTTGAACGCTGTAATTCTCGACTTCCAAATCAGCTGATTTGTGAAGACGCATTTACCACTAGACCAACCCGGTGGGTAAAGTTTTACGGATTATACAGTCATTTCTTAACTTTTTTTTTGTTTATTATTATTATTATTATTTATTTTTTAAAGAAAAGGGTTACCTACAATAGATTTTGTTTATACAAAAGCAACGAATCGATCTTGGAAAGTTGGTAAAAGTATGGCACTAATAAATTGAATAATTTTTATAGAGAAAAAAAAAGTAATAATCGTTTTACCGAAAAGAGTTATATATATGTACAGGAATAAATAAATAACTTAAAATAATAAAATTTAACTGTTATTCTACTTTAAAAGAAAAGTTTAAAGAAAGCATCAGTAATATTGCATTAAAAATAACAAAGATTTTGTTTTTACTTTTATTTAACCCTTTTTCAATAAATAAGTTATAATAAGAAAAATTTTGATACGATTTAAAATAAATTGATTGTGAAAGATAAAAGTTTATTCATTTTTTTTTCTATTAATATATAATATAAATTATAAAAGTTTTAACAAAGAAAAAAAAGTTTATCCAATAAATAAATGTCAAAAAAAACCCTAGGTGTAAAATGTAATATAACAATTTTACATTATATTAAAGAAATAATAGATTGCATTAACATATATGCAAACGTACATACTTTTATTGTTTTGAATAATATAATAATACAAATATATATAATAATATAAATCACACGAATATTGTAAGTAAAATTGTTTTAAAAAATAAGTTTTAAATTTCTTAAACAGTTTTACCAACCTTATAAAAAAAATATATATTTATATAGGCAATTTTAAAAAAATATTTGTATACACCATTGAGTTCCAAAGTGGTCCAGGTGGACCCGAAGGGGTCCACGGGAGACTCAGCGGAGGTCTACGTTGGCGTGACAAAAATATGGGGGTTCACAATTCGTAAGCGGGGCTCCACGAAAATTCATCAAACTTGTCACCGGTAGAATGCCTTGATAAGGATATTCAGACATCCGTTCAACATTTAATTGCCCTGCATGATGACTTCAAAATCAGATTTTAAGATATTCTGACGATGGAAATACCACCACGGATCATAAATCCATTTGATGAAACGGAAGTGGAGAATGTGATATTACAAGAGGAGCTACTCGAGCTTAGCACTAATGAGGAGCTGAAGGTGAAATTTAAAAGAGGGTATCAAACATTTTGGTTGCAGGCAGAAATACCAGAAAAATATCCTGGACTGTGGGAAATTGCGAGAAAGCTTTTGATAGCGTTTCTCTCGTCATATCTTGTCGTAAAAAGTTTTAGTGTCGTTACAAACCTTTTATCAAAAAAAAAGGAGCAGATTCAATATCACAGAACGGGGAGATTTGCGCTTATTCCTAACAAAACTGAAGCCAAATATTGATAATTTGCTGTCAATCCAAAAAGTACATCCCTTCCATTAAAATTGTAACTATTTTGTGATTGTCATTGTAGAAGTTACATTACGTTACTAATGTTTAATTTTAATTATATTACGACAATTTTATTATATTACATTGCAATATGATAACAATAATAATTAATAACGCAATGATTACATATTTGAATAAATGCAACACAAAAAAATATACTATTTTTCTTTTGCTTTTTACCACTCTGAATGGGAAGTTTTCTAAATAAAATAAGTAAGAATCGATTGCTTTCTTGTGCTGTGAGTAGTAATCAAAAATGCAAAGTTGGATGGAAGCATTTTTTTTGATCGGCCAACTTTACTTTTTTGACATCCACTCACAGCACAGTCGATCAAAAATTAACCGATCAATTCTCACTTTTAATTCGCTGTTAGTTCGTGGAACTCAGCCGTAACGAAAATTTTCATAGTTAGATCTAATCTTCACATTTTCCGTCGACTGGAAATATGGTAGAAATGTAGCTGCAGGGGGTCCACCGGAACCAGCAAAATTTTGAAAGTGGTCTATGAGAAAAATAAGTTTTGGGAACCTCTGCTATGCACACACACTTTCCTTTTCGTGTCTGAGAGGTTTAAGATCTTACTATACAGTTTATTATTTAGAATTAATTTTAACTGATTATTTTGAAATTTAGTATATCTAAAACTTTTCTTATAATTTTCCTTTTTTTTCTTAGATTTTCTAGTAGAATTTTGTTGCACAGTTTTAGGTTTCTACCGCGGTTTTATTACAGTTTTATAGTGATTAAGCCGAAAGTTTATTTTATTACAAAAAAATTTGATAAAATATTTAATTTTAAATATTTTCACTTCCTTTTACGAAGTAAAGGAAGTATACGATCGTGAAAAATTTCGGTTTTCAGATTTCAACGGAAATATCCATTTTCACCATTCCTGAATCCATTTTGACTAGTTTCAGTGTGATGTCTATACGTACGTATTTCGCACAACTCAAAAACGATTAGCGATATGATGTTCAAATTTTGGATTTAGGACTGTTGTAACATCTACTTGTGCGTCTCCCCTTTTAATTGCAATCGACTGGACCAAAAGTATTCAAAAAAGCCCAAAATCCAAAAATATTATTTATGAACTTTTTCTTAACTGCAATAAAATGCCCTATTGAGAGCTTTTCAACGATATATCAAGTGGTACTTATTTTGATTTGTTCCAGAGTTATAGCAAAATAAAATTTTAATTAATGAAATATTTGTATATTACAAAAGGAAGCCAAATCGATTCAAATCAGACTTCATCTCCTTTTATTTTTTTAATTAATTTTTTTTTTTTTAATTTAAATATATTGCTTTATTAAAAGTTATTAACCTCTGACAGTAAAAAAGGTTTTACGATAAACAATAATTCAATAACAATAAAAAAAAAATTATGAAAAAATATCAGAAGTTATTAATGAAATAAAATGTTATGTACTTTTCATTTTATAAAGGTGTGTATATGTAATTTAATAGGCGTGTAAGGAAGTCATGTGATATCCACATCAGACTTTTCTTTTTAATTTTTTTATATGATAACTATAAATGTGATTTTAAGCATTTACGGATTTTAACATATTTGAATGGTATTCCATATATAATGGAATATTAAGAAGGAAATATCCAGCGAGTATAAATCTTTGGATATTGAAGATTCCTATGATAAATTGATGAGAGAATTTCTCCTTAATAATAGAGAGAAAGTGTGTGGTTACGAAAGATTTGTACCAAGTTGGTTTTGATTTTACTACACACACACATATATATATATATATATATATATATATAGAGTGAAAAGCAGCAAAAGAGAGAAAATGGGAGAAGAGAAGGAGAGAGAAATTCTGAAAACAAAGCTTTATATTAATCTCCTTCCACATAACCCTTTTATCATAAATTTACCATCCATCAATCTATCTCTCTCTAACATTTCCTCTTTTTCACCAATCTTCTACTTCATCTACTTTTCTCACATCTCTATCTCCTTTCTCTTCATTAACAAATTCTCTTCCACCTAAACACTAAATGAATTTCCCTTTCTCTAATTCTAACCTCATCAATGTAATTTAGTATTCTTGTATTCATAATTAGGGATCCATTGAATTACTATCTCTAGTGCTACGATCTATATTTCGAAACATGTATTAACTATAACACCATATAACAATTATTAATTTATGAACGATAGTATTTAACGTGTCTATTTATAAAAAAGTAAACAGATAATTCATAGTGTGGTTCAAAACGTTTTTCTCAATTTAAATAAAAAACAATTAAAACCAATTTTTTTTTAAATTACGATTTTTTTTAATAAATGAATTAGTCGAAATATGACTAATGATAAGGTTTAAACATTTTTTTATTTCATTTTCATTTTTTTTCATTTATTTTATTTAACATTTGTTCTTTTTTTAATATGTTTAACTTTATTGACGAAAATTTGAATCAGATTAAATTAAATAATTCCCAATATATAAAAAATAATAACTGTTTTGAATTTTGGTTGATTTAGTTATAAATTAAAATTTTTAATTTTAATTTGTATAGTGATGGATGTTATTCGAAATCTACAGTATTATTTCCCACCTCTCAATTTTATCAGTAGTAATTATATGTCAATGGGGAAGATACCACCGTGATAATTTGGAAAAATCTGTTGTGGACACCACATGACTTCCTTGTACGCCTATTACATTTCTTATATACAGGATGTCCAATATAAAACGCAATCCAACCTTATAGGTAGGTATTGAAATAATAAAATCATGTGTAAATGTAAATGTAATTTTTATTATTACCATCCATACCTTACATTTAGAGTAAATGTTGGAAGTGGCCGCCATCTTCTTGAATATAAGCTTCAATTCTTTTTACAGCGTTTCTTGCAATTTTTTTCAAAGTTTGTGGGTGGATATTTAATACAGCTTGTTCGATATTGACTTTCAATTGTTCAAGTGTTCGTGGTTTGTTGCTGTGGGCTTTTTCTTTGAGGTAACCCCGTAGAAAAAAATCCGCCGCAGTCAAATCTGGAGATCTTGGTGGCCACAAGCCTCGACCGATAACACGATTACCAAAGAATTCCTCAACGAAATCAGAAGTTGAAATCTGCGTAGTGCGATGTCGCACCGTCATGTTACAGCCAGCAGTGTCTGCCTTCCTCTTCCAAGAGTGCAATGAACTGAAATAAAATATCCTGATATCGTTCTGCATTAATGGTGTACTCGAAGAAAATAGGACCGATTATTTTCTTCCGCGATATCGCGCACCACACGCTCAACTTCTGCGAATGTAATTGTTTTTCGTGATTAACGCGGGGATTTTCAGCACTCCAAATTCTACTGTTTTGGCTGTTTACGTAGCCATCCAAATGAAACCGTGCTTCATCTGTGAAAAATAACGAATCCATAACGTTAATTCCTTCACGCAGAAATCGACGGAACCGTTGACAATATTGTAGCCATTTTTCTTTGTCGGGATCAAGAAGTCGATGAACCGTTTGAATGCGATAAGGTCGTAATTATAATCGTTTGGTCACCCGATGAACAGTTGATTTAGACAAATTAATTTCAGCAGACATACGTCTGATCGATTTATTTGGCGAGGCGAGAAATCGGTCTTTAATTTCAGCGACTGTATCTGTATTCAACACCGACGCAGATCTTTTGTGTTCCTTGTTATTAACAGAACCGGTCTCTCTAAATTTTGCGACTAACCTTAATACTGATGTTTTGTTAGGAGCTGGTTTATCTGGGTAGTTATGGCGAAACAAATCTTGCACTGCAACCGCAATGAAAATACGTTCATCTAGCGAAAACACCATCTTGTCTCTAGCAATACACTGAACGTTATGATTGCATTGTTGTTACTATCGTGAGTGTTCTACTGCGTCGCCGCGATGTTCAGATGTTGGACAAGTCCATTTCAGTAACGAGTAGGGGAGTAATCTTGACATTTGAAATTTCATAGATGAGTGATTGATGGGTTGCGTTTTATATGGGACACTGTAAAATAGAATGTCCTGATTGATTTACTGACTAATAATCAACGTACAACCAAAACTATTATAGGTAGAGACATGAAATTTTTATGGTACCTTCGTATTTTTAAGTACGCGTGCACTAAGAAATCATTTTGCGAAATTTTGATTTTAAAGGGTTGAAATCGATAAAAAACTAAATTTCGTGTTATCAGCGCTATCTGTTGGACGTAAAAGCAACATACGTTATACTAATTATTTTACGATTCCATTGCAATGTTCCTGATATGTGTGTCCGCTATAGAGTAAAAACCTACTTGGACCGATTTACGCATGGGGAAGAAGGGAGAAAGAGAAAAATCGAAAAAGGTAAAAGGGAAATGGGTAAAAAGGAAAGAAGGGGAAAATTGAAAAAAGGGGAAAACGGGGAAAAGGAAAACGGAAAAGGAAGTGGAAAGGGAGAAGAGAAAAGAGGAAGGGAGAAAGGGTAATGTGTGAAGAGGAAGGGGAAGGGAAGTAATGAAAAGAAAAACGGGAGAAGGAAAGGGAAACGGGAGAAAACGGGAAAGAAGAGCGTAGCGAGCCATCATCCTCTGATCGTGAAGAGACTGTAACAATCACAAGATGGCGGAAAGCAAGGGCTCTTTGATTGCCAAATGTGTCCAAAAACACGCTGGAAGGCGAAAGAGAAGGTAATTTTGTAAGAATTATGTATTTGTTCCTGTGTACATAGAAATTTAAATTAAGCACTGTTGGGACTGTTGTGTTTTGAAGCGGACATTTTATTATGTTATCTAATAATCTAAAAAAATAATATTTATTATTTATTCGATTAAACCATATTCTTGCACGTGATAAAGTGTAGAATTATATTACTATTATTATTATGGTGCAAAATTATTACTACATGTGTTGTAGTATGATCTACTAATAGCTACAAAATAACTGTATTATTGTAAATATGTATAACAAATTTCATGTATTTAATAATTGTATTTCATCAATTTTGTAATATTTAGTGACTTGGTTATATGTATACTGATTTGTGTTGGTAAATAAATCTTGCTTCACATATAAGTGAGGTGCTATATCTTATCTCACTGAAGGGGAATGACATATATCTTCGACTAACTGAAGCTAATGAAACTATACTGTGTAGATGTCAAACACCACTAATGTGAATTCGAAAAAAAAAAATTCGGGGGCAACTGGTGAAAAAAAATTCTATCGCCAGGGGGTCGAATCGTGGACACGTGCAGGACCAAGGAGGCAGCAGCCTCTTTGCTGAGGGCGTTCGGGTCTATCAGGTAACTGGATCAGGACGTTGATGACGCATTGAGGACCACGATTCAGGGGAGGGGGGTATGCGTGGGGAGCATACCCGGACCCAGACTAGGGGATAGGGAAGGGAAGGGTAGACCTCTTGGGGAGAGTCACCATAGAAACCGGGAGGGATGTCGTGATGTCTTAATGATTCAAGAGGGACCCCAGCGGGAGATCAGCTTCAATCTGCACTAAGGGGGACTAGTCTTCAGACACGTTACTTTTCTTTTCTTTTTTTTTTCCACTCTACTCCCCTGGGCCGGTCCGACTGGTTGGTATTGCGCCACCCAGGGGAGTGTCTGTTACACTCTAACGAGCCTCTCCGCCTACCGGCTGAACGTCCGGCATGGCAGGTCGGCTCGCCGGTGTCAGCTCTTTTGAGTGATTTTCTGTTTGCCCATTTGGAAACCTCGAATAGCCGTAACGTGGCACCGGGTCTTTTCTTACTTTTTTTCTTCATCAGGACCTATCTAAACCCTTGGAGTCCTCAGTGGATCATTGAGAACGACACACCTCAGCGTGCCGTCTCTCACCACTGAGGCTGTCCACCCTACCCTATACTACACTAGTAACCTAGTCGCCTTTCATCTATATCCTTCTCTGTTAATACTGCTACTATAAATTCCGTAACCTTCTTCCAGTTTATTTCGCTCCTCAACATGTGCTCTAGGACCTCTGTTAGGCTCATACCTATTATGCCACAGTTCCTCCTTTTAATTGCCCACCTCTCGCAGCAGAAAAATGTGTGTTCTGGATTGTCCTGTTATTATTATCCTGTTTCCAGCTATTCTATTTGTTTTAATTTTTTTCGGTTCTTTTATTTTAGAGAAAACTTTAACCATAGACTTGAAAAGACCCAGAAAAACATTTTCTGGAACAACACCCTCTAATAACCGCCACTTTTACCTGAAGTTTTGCATGTGATATTTTATGAAGAATGGTTGCAGATTTAGGTTTTTATAGTTTTTAAACTATATTTTTTAATATACGAATCTATTTCAACATTCCGTGTGGTATAGTTTTGTTTTTTTATTGGATAATAAAAAATTATAAAAAAAAAAAAAAACAATTTTATATAACATTTCTTCTTCTTCTTTTTTGAAAAAGAGTTATAATTTTTGTAATAAGATCCGGGTAGTTTGGTTGACTGCAAAATATGTAATACCAAGGTTAAAAGTAAAAAAGTTAAAGAGAGAAAGAGAGAGTGAGAAAAAGAGACAGAAAGTTCTGAATCGTATTTGCGGAAAAGTTATGGAGACAATTGGAGAAAGCATCCTGTTTTTGTTTGGGGGATGGGTAGAAGGGTACTTTAGATGAAGGTTAAGGAAGTATTCCCTTTCATAAATAAGTAAAATGTGACCGTACCGTCTTACTGACTACGCCATTTTGGTTTGTTCAGGACTAAAGCAACAGAACACACAAGCATGCACCCGCAAAACGTATTCATTTTATCTTTTGCTATTAAGATTTACTACCAGAAATAGAACAAGTTGAAAATAAACTAGTGTAGTGTCGGTGATTGTTTGGACAGAAGGAGGCAAAGAAAATGAGATGGTCGGAGAGAAATAAGTTAAAGGATGGGTATAATAAGAAAACTGGTAAACGAAAATGGGAAGAGTATAAAGATATAGATAAAAGTTGTGAAATAGTAGTTTTTCAATTCAACTATGTATCATCTTGATTTACGCTAAATAATAAAATCTTATAAATTTTCTCATACATTAAAATATTTATTTATATTCTGATATCACTACGTAAGCTTAAAGTTTGTTCGTGAGAAATGAAAATGGAATTTTGAACCCGAATAGAAAATACCATGCCTGACCGGGATTCGAACCCGGTACCACTGGATGAAGGCTGAGACACTACCACTCCACCACAGAAATTAATTCTAAGTTTATCCTTAAATATTATTTATAAGAGGATTTAATACGATTAAAGTTATATCTTTTGAATTTTAATATATTTTCTGAGTCTGAAATCACAGAAACCTGAAATTAACCCCGAGTGATAATTTCAAAATTATATGAAAATATGTCTGGATGAATTCAAATGAAAAATTACATAATTCCCGTATACTTTATAATCCAATTACTCCTTAATCCAATTAGTAAGGAGTAATCCAATTACTCCTTAGTGTCCAGATCAAATTTTTTAATCGGTCTTCCACTTATGTAACGAATAACATCTAAGTACTCCCAGAAACAAATAATAAATTGCAAATTTTTCAACGAATTCAGATAAGTAGTTTTTGAATTATTAGGGCACACAAGTAACGGAAGATTATCTTTTATTAATAAAGATAAATAAAAAACAATCCTACTTAACAGTTACTAGATACTTGAGCGATTACATGTTTCCAAGTTTTATAACCTAGTTTTCAATATTCAACCCTTATTTAACCGTTTTGAATTTTTTTAATATTATTTTATCATATATATAGCAATGCTTCACTATTGCTATATATATAAAGATAGATAGAGAGAGAGAGAGAGAGAGAGAGAGAGAGAGAGAGAGAGAGAGAGAGATGAGAGAGTGGGGGAGAGAGAGTTTAAATGAACACAATTGAAAATTTGATAAAAAAATTAAAAAATTGAACTTCACAAATTTTATTTTTCACTTATTCTCCTTCCCCTTTACCCTTTCCAAATTCTCCCTTTCACCCTTCTCCCTCAACCCTCTTACAGTTCCCTTTTACCCTTTCCCGTTTTCCCCTTTTGACTTTCCACCTTTTCCCCGTTTTCCATTTTCCCCTTTTCCCGTGCGTAAATCAGTCCATTAGTTTTTTTTGGCCTTTAACGGACACACATACGAGCATGCCTTTTATATATATATATATATAGATAGATAGAATAAAAAGTCCGTTTGTATATTAGTTTGTTTGTTTCGTAAATATCTCTACACCGGCGCCACCTAACGGTTATAGTATTTGCAAAAATATTTCTTTTCACGTAACTAATATTCATATTCTGAATATGAACCAAATCGTTTCATAAATATAACTTTTCTAAATATCTCAACCCCAGCGCCATCTAGCAGGTTCATTTTTTGCAGAGATAATTCTTTCCATGTATGTAACACGTATTCTGAATATGAGGCAAATCGGAGCTTAAAAACAATTTTTCGAAATATCTCGACGCCAGCGCCACCTAGCGGGTCCAAACTAATTCATAAACCTTCCCTGGGATGCGTTTAACCATTCCCTAAAGTTTCATCGCTATCGGATGAACGGTCTAGGAAGGCAAAAGAGACATACAGACAGACAAACATTCATTTATATATATATATATATATATATATAAAGACCTCAATTTGAATGAAATATTATCTATATTAAATTTCAGATTTTATTTATTTAGGATAACAAATAAAGGTGTTTAGAAAGGGGTTTTTCACTTATATATGCTATAAATTTGTATATAAAGTAAATTTCATAAATTAAATAGTATATATATGTATATATTTTTACCTGTTTGGAGACTTGCTCAGCACCATTTTGCAAAAAGTGTTTTTGCACTAAATTAGGAGCTAATAATTGTCTGAAATCAAAAGAGAAAATAAAAGTAGTTAATTTATTTTAAATAAATATGAAATATAGATACTTAAGTAAATATACATGCATAAAAAATTTGTCTCAAAATGAATTTATATTTTAATAAAACAAATTTTTTATTTAATAATTGATTATAATTTTGCTTTATTAAAACATGAAGGTTATGTGTAATACAAAACCTCTAATAAATGAACGCCCCGATCTTGATTACACATGTTCACTTTTTTGATTTTTTTTTTTTTTTTTTTTGTCTTCAGTCATTTGACTGGTTTGATGCAGCTCTCCAAGATTCCCTATCTAGTGCTAGTCGTTTCATTTCAGTATACCCTCTACATCCTACATCCCTAACAATTTGTTTTACACATTCCAAACGTGGCCTGCCTACACAATTTTTCCCTTCTACCTGTCCTTCCAATATTAAAGCGACTATTTCAGGATGCCTTAGTATGTGCCCTATAAGTCTGTCTCTTCTTTTAACTATATTTTTCCAAATGTTTCTTTCTTCATCTATTTGCCGCAATACCTCTTCATTTGTCACTTTATCTACCCATCTGATTTTTAACATTCTCCTATAGCACCGCATTTCAAAAGCTTCTAACCTTTTCTTCTCAGATACTCCGATCGTCCAAGTTTCACTTCCATATAAAGCGACACTCCAAACATACACTTTCAAAAATCTTTTCCTGACATTTAAATTAATTTTTGATGTAAACAAATTATATTTCTTAAGTTTAGCTTATGCTATTCGGCATTTTATATCGCTCCTGCTTCGTCCAGCTTTAGTAATTCTACCTCCCAAATAACAAAATTCTTCTACCTTCATAATCTTTTTGATAAAATTTCCAAAATATGTAAATATAATTTCTGGACAATGTTGTGTGGAATTTCTTCATTTTATTAAGGTAACTCAAAAGAAAAATTCCAATAATGTCAATGATCTTACGTCCATTTCACATAACCTAGCTGCGAGATAATACGACATTACATTTTTCTTGCATGGTTTCATTGAAAATGTGGCATGTTGCATTCGACTTGTTAAAACCACATGTCTTCCACATCTATATTATTAATTTTAGGCTATAAAAAATTTGAAATCATCTCACGATATTGAACTGCATTGACAGTAACGGCATATACATTTTCATTTTAGAAAAAGTAAGGTCCAATTAAAAATAAAAATTACAATGAAATTGTAAACCGTATGGCAAGATTCTCGAAGATATCATTTCTTCCGCTCAAAAAACAAAAATTTCTGTAATATAAATAAAACGTTTATCTACAAGTAACAAAAAATACTTACAAAAAAAAAAATCGCTCTCGAATAAGACTAAAATTAGACATTACAAAACTGTGGTTAAACCGGTAATTATTTACGCGAGTGAGACTTTATTTAGATTAAATCAGAAAAATAGGACTGAACCTTTGCTTAAAGTTGAACGCAGGATTCTTAGAACCTGCATAAACAAAAAATATAAACGCGAAAATCAGTACAGATTATCGCCTAATAAATTTCTGTACGAAAACTTGGAATCCTTAATCGATACTATGAAAAAGAAGCGAATTTCTTTCTGTGCACACTTTTTAAGATTACCGCAGGATAGGATTACTAAGAGAATTTTGATCTTTAAAAATCCGCCATTATGGATCAAAGAAATTAAAGAAGATATGCAGGAATTAAATTTGACTTACGTAGATTTACTTAATAAATCCGAATAATTAAAATTTGTTATTAAAGATCCGAATACCGACTTTAAAGTAAGAACTTTTAATTATACAAAAAGGGTTTATTCGGAAGAGGATTGTAAAACAAGATCATTAAGAATGACTAAATATTCGGAGAAAGTAAAAGGTAAGAACTTAAAGGCCAAAATATCGACAAAAAAGACTTGAATTTTGGTGAATAAAAAACGTGTTTTTTCGGTTTTTTCACCGGAAAAAATTGTTTTTCGTCTGTATTGCATTTGAAAAAGTTGTTAATTTCGATAAAAACAGACAAATTTTATTTAAACAATTTTCTTCTACAACTTATCGTTTTGGTGCTGTAGCTTGTGTAAGTGTGAAAATGTTGTGAATTGGGGACGTGTTCGAAACCGGTCTAGTAGTTAACTTTTTTTACAATTTCAGCGCCACCTAGTATTTCAATTTCAAATTATACGGTATAACTTCAAGGACATTAATTGTACAGGAGAATATTCTCTACATTTTTTGTTTGAAAAACTTTTCTCTAAAATGCATAGATTCATAGAAAAACGTATTTCAAAAACATTTTGAATTTTTCGAGTTTTTCAAAAACCTATGGTAGGAGGGATATTAAAAATGTGGAGTTAAGCTTCCCTCATCAACCCTAACGCATGGACAAAAGATCAATCGGTAGGTAAGGATTTTCAAATACAGCCTTTTGATGACAAATTGCATGTACTATTATATCAACTGAATCTTGTATCCCAATAAATGTAAATATTTCATCAAATTTTGTTGAAGAGAGACTCTGGAAATGCTTAGTTCTTAAATGCGATGACGGATTGATGTGGATGGATTTTCTTCCAACACTTTCATTAACAGAGATTATGATTTCATACGAACAAGATGTATGAGGATGAACACTGATTTTTTTTTGGAACTGAAACAGTTGACTCAAATTTATTGATTAAATTTAACATGGTGTTAAGGTGTGTAATGATGCCTAACAAAGAGCACGGCATTTGCGAACAGTTTCCGTAAAATTTTCAACATTTTTAAGGTGAATTTCTACGTATTATTTAAGTGTATATCTTTCCATAATTGAATCTCAGTGTTTATTGAAAAGAGTATATAAAAATTTCAACTCTGGATTTACCGCGAAAAAAAAACGGCAAATTTAAAATATCAGTTCGTTTTGGAATACTTTTTATATGCACTCATAAGATACTTAACAAAGTTTATATATATATATATATATATATATATAAACTTTAAAACTTTGTTTAATTTTATTTTTAAAGGGAAAAATCAAAAATATAACTTTTATAAAAGAGATTTTTTTATTACAGATTTAACTTCCAGATATCCTCATTCCCACCTATTACCTTTTTACTAAACTTTACCTCTGTGCTTTAAAAAAAAAAATCCATTAAGGTAATGAATAAATGAGTAGAAAAATACTTTCACTTTACATTTTACCTAAAGAAAGAGTAAAAATGTAAAATAAAGTAAACAAACTCTTATTTCCTATGGTGAGGATACATGTTAATGCAACTAAAAAATATGTAGAATACTTAAATCTAAATAATCAATACTAAAAGTATGTTTTATTAATAAATCATACCTAGAAAAAACATTCTGGAGTAAAATCAGACTGGAATAAAATGTTCAGCATTTAAAAAAAAAATTAGGGTTCAAATACAGAGATAGAAGAACGATTGCTAACATTTATAGGAACCAAACAGCAACAGTATTAATTAAAGAACATAAGAAAGAAGCCGTAATAAGAAAGTGAGTCTGACAAGGATGTTCCCTATCCCCGTTACGTTTTAATCTTTACATGGAACTAGCAGTTAATGATGTTAAAGAACAATTTAGATTCGGAGTAACAGTACAAGGTGAAAAGATAAAGATGCTACGATTTGCGATGATATAATAATTCTAGCTGGGAGTAAAAAATATTTAGATGGGACAATGAACGGCATGGATAAAGTCCAACCCAAGAACTACCGCATGAAAATAAAAAAGAACAAAACGAAAGTAATGAAATGTAGTAGAAATAACGAAGATGGACCACTGAATGTAAAAATAGGAAGAGAAAAGATTATAGAGGAAGAACAATTTTGTTATTTTGGACATAGAATTACTAAAGATGGACAAAGCAGGAGCGATATAAAATGCCGAATAGCACAGGCGAAACGAGTATTTAGTCAGAAATATAATTTGTTTACATCAAAACTTAATTTAAACGTCAGGAAAAGATTTTTGAAAGTATATGTTTGGAGCGTAGCTTTATATGGAAGTGAAACGTGGACGATCGGTGTACCTGAGAAGAAAAGATTAGAAGCTTTTGAAATGTGGTGCTATAGGAGAATGTTAAAAATCAGATGGGTGGATAAAGTGACAAATGAAGAGGTATTGCGGCAAATAGATGAAGAAAGAAGCATTAGGAAAAATATAGTTAAAAGAAGAGACAGACTTATAGGCCAAATACTAAGGCATCCTGGAATAGTCACTTTAATATTGGAGGGACAAGTAGAAGGAAAAAATTGTGCAGGCAGGTCACGTTTGGAATATCTAAAAAAAATTGTTCGGGATGTAGGATGTAGGAGGTATACTGAAATGAAACGACTGGCACTAGATAGGGAACCTTGGAGAGCTGCATCAAACCAATCAAACGACTGAAGATAAAAGAAAAAAAATTATAAATCAATTTTTATTTAAATTTCTCTTGTATTAAATTTTCAAGCATAAATTATTCATTTAATTTATTATAAAATAAAAAAAAAATAATTTAATTAACACTACTGCAATACGGTTTTAAAAATTTATCTCATTTGAAAAAATTGAAGCTCGAATAGTTTTCTAAATTACAAAAAAATAAATAAATAAAAAACTAAAATTGTTTTAAAATTATTATTAATTCACAAATAAAATTTAAAATTATTAATTCACAAATAAAATTAAAAAAAATCCCTTTCGGCACCCCGGAAGGCGGAGGTAGATGTAATCGGAACTAAGTAGGGGATAAAAAAGTTTTCCACCTTAAAGTTTACTCTACTACTAAATTGCGTCCAACCATTCCCCAAAGTTTCATTACTATCGGATGAACGGTTTAGGAAGGCATAAAAGACATACAGATAGACAAATATTCATTTTTATATGTATAGATTCTTAGCTTTTTGCAAGGGAACATGGAATGAAAATTTTATAACGTATGAAAAATTTCATGTGGGACCTAAATTCGAACCCGGTACTTTCGGTAGCGTCCGGGGACGCTACCACTCCGCCACAGAGGTTGGAAATTAATTCATTTATAATTTTATTAACTTAACAAATAATTAAAAATAATATTTAAATTTTTTTCTAAAAAAAATAAATGAAAATCGATCGACAAAAAAGTGAATTCTTCTAATTTTTATTTTATTTTTTTTTGTTAGAAGAGGGAAATAATCAAGTATTTATGGATCTCTTATAGTAATAAAATATTGGTGGGGGGGAAGGGGGTATGCGGTAAATTTCAAACATTTTACCTAACCTGTAATACCCATATACCTTTTCTGATAAGTTATATTTACTAACATAAGTAGTAGAGTGAAAAGGAAATAACGATACAGTACTACTAACTTAAATACATTCCTACCCTATTTTACATCACTGCTTACTAAATATGTATATATTTTTTCCGCTAATGTATCTTACCATATTTTACCTCCTTATCACTGTGTTACACATCCAAAAAAAAAAAAAATTATATAATATATAAGTTTATTTATATCGTTATTTATTGTAATATATTAGTGTATATTTTGCATTTAGATGTAAGATATATACAGACTGTTTCAAAAGTAGTGGGTTGCCTATACTTTTTCGGGTTATATTTGTAAAACTAAACAAAAAATATCCTTAGGGAAAAAGGAAATTTCTTCTTTGTTCTCCCACGGTCCGCCATTTTTTTATTTTTATATAAAAATTTATATCTCAAGTTCGGATAAACGAATCATATTAATATTTGTTAAGCGCCTTTGTAATAATGTTATAAAATTAGCAAAAAATCAGGACTTAAATACCTTCGCAAATTAAAAAATGGCGGCCATGTTTATCTTTAAATCCGTTATATCCCTGTAAATATTAGTTTTATCCAAATTTATTGGACCAAAAATATATTATTTACTGAAATATTATTTTGAACAAAATTACATTGTTTTTTTAAATCGGTTAACAAATATTATTGGAGAAAATCGATGTTTTAATTTTGTATCATAATTAAGTCTATTATGGTGAGAAAATTATTACATAATTTGATACTAATTTACAATACTAGAACTAACAATAAATAAAAACAATTAATATTTCATCGAAATGAACGTAAAGTAGAGGAAATGAAAACAGGCACAAAATTATATCAATTTTCTACCGTAACTCGTCTTTGTTAACCGATTTTCAAAAATAAAATGTCATTCAGTTCAAAATAAAGAGCTTAATATTTAAGCAAATAACATAAATTTTGATAAAACTAATACTTATAGAGATATAACGGATTGAAAAATAAATATGAATACCATTTTTTAATTTGCAAAGGAATTTAAGTTCTGATTTTTGTTAATTTTGAAACATTATTTCAAAGACGCTTACCAAATATTAATGTGATTCGTCGATCCGAACTTGAAATCTACAACTTGACATAAATTTTTATAGAAAATATAAATGAAATTTATATTCACTTGGCGTTCTCCCACTGTCCGCAAGAAAATGGCGACAGTGGGAGAACGTGGGTACCGGTGTTCTTTGGTGGTTTGGTTTCGATTAACAACACATCTCAGGAATGGTCGAACTGAGACTTTGCAAGACTACACTTTATTTACACTCATACATATCATCCTCTGAAGTATTATCTGAACGGTAATTACCGGAGGATAAACAGGAAATAGAAAAAGAAAGGGGGAGAACGAAGGAGAAATTTTCATTTTTCCTATGGATATTTTTTGTTTAATTTTACAAGTAGAATCCAAGGAGAAGTAGAATCAAGGAGAAAATACAGCCGGCCCACCAATTTGCAAACACTTCGTGTATATATATATATATATATTGAAGGAAATAAAGTAGTTGAAAAAAAAAAAAAATTAAGATAATATAAATGTTAAAAAAAAATAATACAATTTAAGCTATAATTGATTTTTTTACCTTGTAAATGAAATAAAATGTAAAAATATAAGTGAATTAATAAAAAATAGATTTATATAAATAATAAATTAAGGAGGAGAAATAAACGATTTTCTAATACCCTATTAAGAACTATTAATAATAATTTAATAATTTTATACTATAAAATTTAATAATTATCATAATCAATTTCATTTTCAATCCAAAGTACGTAATAAAAATGTGATAATAAATATATTTAAAAAGATTTTTAATGGATTTCATATAAACAAAGAAAATATTAATAGTTTTCTATAGTCACTATAGACTAAAAAACTAATGGACCGATTTACGTGCGGAGAAAATGGAGAAAGGGAAAAATCGGATAAGGGAATCGAAAAAAAGGGAAGAGAATAAAAGAAGAAGGAGAAAATGGAAAATAGAAAAAAATGGGAAAACGGGAAAAAGGAAAAATAGGAAAAGAAAATGGAAAGGAGAAAAAAGAAAGGGAAAAAGAGAAATGGGATATAGAAAGGAAAAGGGAAAATGGGGAATGGCGAAAAGGGGAAAGGGAATAGTGTATAAATGAAAATTGGAAAGAAAAATAGGAAGGGGCAAAAGGAAAATTGGGAAGGGGAAAAAGAAAAGGGAAAAGGATAAAAGGGAAAGTGGAAAAAGGGAAAGTGGAAAATGGGAAAAGGATAAAAGGGAAAGTGGAAAATGGGAAAAGGGTAAAAGGGAAAAGTGGAAAATGGGAAAAAGGGAAAAGTGGAAAATGGGAAAAGGGTAAAAGGGAAAAATTAACTTTTGTGAAGTTCCGTAATGTTCATTTTGTTAATGTTTTATTAAACTTTCAATTGTGTTCATTTAATCTAAATGTATACTCACATCTACCAATAGCAAACCATTTCCGTGTCTCATAGTCTAAAATAAATTAACAAATTTGAAAATGAAAACAAAATTTTTTTTTGACTTTCACAAGATTTATTAAAAAAATTGTAGCTATTTCGTTACACAGTATCTCCTTCAGATGTTACGTACAGAATACTAAAGCAAATAGAGCAAAGCTATCAAACGTTTACAAACTTGAATGTGGTACTTTTGGTAAAGTTTATATTGGACAATCTGGTAGATCTTTCGAAAAACATATAATGAACCAAGTTTTATTAATAATAAGAGGGATTCTAATTATGCCTATCACTTAATTGATGAAATTCATGTTTATAATTATAATTTTAAAGTACTTCATGTTGAGAATAAAGGTTTGAAAATAAACCTTTTAGAATCGTTAATACACTTAAGAATTCTAATTTATTTTTGAATGACACTTGAATAGTTCACTATTGTTAAACTTATATTATGACATAAGGTTCGTTAAATGTAAATACTGCCCATTTTATAATTTAGATCAAAAGAATTAACTAATTAATTTATATATTACCGATAAATTTGTACAATCATTATTATTTCTCTTCATTATTATTTATCCTTATTTACTTAATATCTACCGGGTTTATATATTTACTTTGTTCTTTGTATTTATTCTTTTAACTTTAATATTCGGTTTGTAACATTCTTTGAAAGGTACTGTGTATTGAAACATCTATCGTTTTTTTTAAAAATAAATCTAGTGGAAATAAAAAAAAAATATATATATATATATATATTTATTTTGTTTACATTTTTTCAATTTTTATAATAAATTTTCACCAAGTAATGGCGTCAATCATCGATTAAAAATAACAAAAAACAAAACAAACATTTTTTTAAAAATATAATATTAGTATAAGCTAATACTAGTGTTAAATTAACCTATATTAAATTATTTTGTCTAGTTTCACGTAAACAGAACCAGTGCTAAAAACACAAAACCAGTTTACTATTAAATTCAGTATTATTTATTTATTTATTTATATACTTTCATGTGTACTTATTTTAATATTTTTATATCTTAATAATAGATTTAAAATACTTTTATTTTAAAATATATTTTTTATTCTGTTCTGATAAATATTTTACTAGAATTTTCCTTTGGGTTAGATAAATAATGAGGCAGTTTATTGTTTTTTATGTATCAAATATTTAACCATTTTAAATGGTGATTAACGTGTAATTATATTATTATGATTCTTATTTTAAGGTTAATTATTGTTTTAAATATATAATTTTATGCATAATGTGAAATAATACGCAAGTATAATGTATGAGGGTGTAAAAAATACGTAAGTAAGTAAAGCTAACTGTAAAGAAAATGTATATTAAAAAAAAAGAAGTAAAATAAGATCAAGGTGTATACGTCAAGGATAAGAGTAGAACGATGAGGAGTGGAGTAGGGGTAAAAGAAAGTGATATACGATGAAGAATATAAGTTAGATGCAAGAAGAAAACTTGCCTCAGTAGGTAAAATTTATTGTACATATAAGTGAATTATTTATGTTAAAATTTCCCATAAATATGATAGACTCTATGTTACTATTCTATGTAGTTTAACTAAAAGTATACTGTACATAAACCACCATAAAATGGTAATATATTAGCAAAATTTCCTAACATGTTAAATTTATGTGTAATGTTTTTACAGAATACGTAAATTTAAATATACAACCGAATTTCTTTCAAAAGGAAAAAAAAATACGTGAAAAATATATCTTATGAAAAATTGAAAAAAAAAATCAGTATAACTTTCGATTAATGAGATAACGAAAACTGGATACAGATGGATATGAATGACTTCTGAGTCACAGGTAATTCCAGAATGCTTTTATATCAATGAACTAATAAATACTTTTTGTTGGAATATACATAATTATATTAGTATAAAAGTAGAAAAGAAGAGAATAAAAAGAAAGGAAAACTATAAAAGGAAAAAAGAAATTAAATGGTACATAAATATCAATTTAAATACAATTATATGAGAAAGCTACATCTTAATCAGACAAGGGATCAGCACTGGTTCTGTTTACGTGAAACTAGAGAGAATAATTTTATTAAGGTTAATTCTAGAAGGGCGCGCACGCTTACGTGTGTGAATCTGTCTATAATTAAATTATATTTAATTTTGTACAAATTTACGATCTACAAGAACTAATTTTGGATTTAATTTTATGTGTTTAATTTTCATTCTTTAATATGAAATAAGTCTTCTTTTTTTTTTAACATTAAATATTAAAGTTATAAAAATTACAGTAAAAATTAAATTATATAACAAAGGAAAAGAATTAAAAGGAGAAAAAAAGAAAAGTTAAATAAATTAACATAAAATGAAATAATAAGGAAAAAGCGAACATCCGGAAAAACAAAAAAAAAAAAAAAAAAAAAAATACCATAAGAAAATTATTTATCGTAATATATCGTAGAAGTTAATAAATGAAATTAAGTTTGTTACAGGATTAGAGGATGAATATTTTGTTTTATTTCCTTCCTAAATTAATAAAAAAAAATATTTAAAAAACACACACTCACGCCAACGCCCAGGAAAAACCAATATAAAAAAAAAACACGAATATGAATCTTATGTAAAAGTACAAAAAAAAGTAGATAAAATATTTTATCAATTTCTTTTCGTTAATAAAATTAATCCTCCCTAAAATTGATGCAATATACAAAGTGTATCTAAAATAGTTGGCTAACTATATTTTTTGAATTCTACTTGTAAAACTAAACAAAAAATATCATTAGGAAAAATGGTAATTTCTCCTTCGTTTTCCCACTGTCCATCATTTTGATATTTTATATAGTAATTTATATCTCAAGTTCGGATAGATGAATCACATTAATATTTGGTAAGCCTCTTTGTAATAAAGTTTTAAAATTAGCAAAAAAACAGGACTTAAGAAATTCAAAATGGCGGCCATGTTTATTTTTCAATCCGTTATACCACCATAAATTTAGTTTTATCAAAATTTATATTATTTATTAAAATATTAAGCCTTTTATTTTGAACAAAATGAAATTTTATTTTTTAAAATCGGTTAACAAATAGCCGAGTTACGTGAGAAAATTGATGTAATTTTGTGTCAGTTTTCCACCACTTTACGTTCAATTCGATTAAATAGTTTTTATTTATTGTTAATTCTAGTATTAAATTAATATCAAATTAAGCAATAATTATCTCACAATAATAAACCAAATAATTATAACACAAAATTACAACATCAATTTTTTCTCATAACTCGACTATCTGTTAATCGATTAAAAAAAATAAAATGTTATTTTATTAAAAATAAAAGGCTTAATATTTAAAAAAAACATATATTTTGATAAAACTAATAATAATGGAGATGTAACGAATTGGAAAATAAACATGGCTCTTCCTGAAAAGGTACGAGCTGGCATCCATCGGCTTGATGTACGAGCATTTATTCCGCAGCCGATGAGATGTTTTAAGTGTCAACGATTCGGACACACAGCAGCTAGATGTGAAGCGCAGGAAATATGTATATGTGGAGAGAAAACACATGAGGGGGACCCTTGTAAAGACCCTCCAACCTGCGTTAACTGTAAAGGGCATCATCACAATTGTCGTTCAAGAAACTACCCTACATATAAATTAGAAACAGCGATTCAGGTATAAACAGCGATTCAGGAAGTTAAAACGCTTCAGAAGGTCAGTTATCCTGAAGCGAAGAAGATTGTTAATCAACGTACACCACGACCATCGACTTCTTACGTAGAAGCAGCGGCTGCCCCTTCCACATCTAAAATTAATGTGGAGCAGTTGCTTAACACGATGGCACCAAGTCTTGCGACGATGATTGAAAGAATCATTGATTCAAAGATTGAGTCGACTCATCAGAGAAAACAAAGTAAAGATGAAAAGGCTCATCCCCGGACTGACGCCGTTGACATGAGAGACACACCAGCACAGTTTAAATCACCAGCTAAACCTGCGATTGTTAAGCCACCAACTGAAGTAAGAATAAAAAATCTTGACTTATCTAGCAAAGAGAAACGGATCACTCCGTCGTCTTGTCACAAGCTTAAAGAAATTGTGACAAGAAAATCTGAATCTACGGAAATGGAGGTACAAGTTATTATTGAGAAACCACCAGACGTAGAGAATATAAAACCTGTACCAATAGAGCCTCCAAAAGCGCAAAGGTCAGCTTCGGTGAGAGCATCTATTTCAGCTGGACCCAGTACTGCAGTAGAGATGAGCTGCGGAGAGTTCATCGATTGTTAGTTTAGATTCCCTAGCAAAGATGCTAACAGCACCGACGAAACTTTCATCAACTGACGTCAGCCGAAGAACGTCACTGGCATCCGAAATAGAGGAAGACGATGCCATGTCTGAGGCCTCAGATACGCTGTCATCAGAGGTTGAGGTAGTCAGAAGAATGGAGAAACGGTGCAAGAAAAGATGGCCGAAAGGAAAGCCTAGAAAGTAATTTTCTGAATTCGAAGTTAGAAGAACGTAAATTTTTGAACATTTTTTGATTCATAGAAATGTGAATAATTGAACCTTTTCTTTTTATTTCTTTTTTGAAGTGGGATGGGGCTAATGACCATAGTAGTCGATGCCCCTAAAAACCTCAATAAAAAAAAAAAAAAAAAACATGGCCGCCATTTTGTAATTTCCGAAGGTATTTAAGTCTTGATTTTTTGGTAATTTTAAAACTTTATTAGCAAGACGCTTACCAAATATTAATGTGATTTGTTTATCCGAACTTGAGATATAAATTTTTATATAAAAATAACAAAATGGCGGACAGTGGAGGAACGAAGGAGAAATTACCATTTTTCCTAAGGGTATTTTTTGTTTAGTTTTACTAGTAGAATCCGAAGAAGTATCTCAACCCAGCATTTCAGAAACACTCTGTATATAATACATTATTCTCTGCAATAAACAGTACATTAATCTCAACTTTAAATTATTAGTTATAGCCGTTTTTATAGTTATGATGGGTGCTGTAATATGTATCAACCAGAATAACTTTCTATTAGATTAATGATGCTTATTATACAGGGTCATCCACGGGAACCGGATGTTTTTAAAATAATCATAAAAAATTGAGTATTTACTTTAAAAAAGTTTTATTGGTACTGAAACACTTGTTAAATCAAAGCATTTGTTACTTACTCATGAACGAAAAATTATGTCCCGCAAGTGACGTCCATTTTGGGCAATACATTGTTGTAGCCTTTCACGGTAACTGGCCTCAATTCTTTGCAGCATGTCTACATCAATCTGGATGACATGATGACGAATTGCGATCTTTAGGTCCTCCAATGTACGCGGTTTATTGCCGTACACGCGATTTCAGAAACCCCCGCAGAAAAAAATCACAACTACTCAAGTCGAGGGACCGAGGGGGCCAAGGAATGTCGCCGAATCTGGAAACGATCCGTCCCGGAAACAAGTTACGGAGAACAGCCATCGTTGCCCTCGCTGTGTGCGCTGTAGCTCCATCCTGCTGGAATAACACATTTTGAAAATCGATTCCCCGGTTTCGTAACTCAGGGATGAAAAACGTATTCAACATCACAATGTAACGATCGGCTGTTACAGTTACGGCAGCGTCATTTTCTTCAAAAAAATATGGTCCAATAACACCGACCTTTCCTATTGCACACCAGACAGTAACCTTTGGGCTATGAAGTGCTCTCTCCTGAAGCTGATGCGGGTTTCTTTCTGCCCAATACCGGCCATTCTGTTTGTTGACGAAGCCGTTCAGATGAAAATGGGTTTCGTCACTCATTAACGATAACAAATTTTCATTTTCTTCAAAAACGGTAAGCATTTGTCGACAAAATTGTAATCGGTGCGTGAAATCGTGCTCGTTTAATTGCTGCACGACGGCTATCTTGTAAGGATGGAAATGCAGGTCTGTATACAGAATTCGTCTTACCGTACTGGTGCTCGTTTGAAGCGCTGCTGAATGCCTCTGAATAGAGCGGCGTGGGCTTCTGACAACGGTTTCCCTTACTCGTTCGATGTTCTCCGGAGTGCTAGCAGTTCGTCGGGGACCCGGTGGTCTTTTCTTCAATATTGAACCGCTTGTTCGAAGATTGTTTACCCGTCGCAATATTGTATTACGAGAAGGAACAGTTGCATTACGATGGATATTAAACTGACAGCGGAAATCTCGCTGAACAGCAGTTACGGATTCGTCATTTCGCACAAAACTGTCATACGCGTACAGGCGTTGGTCTAGCGTCCACGGCTCCATCTCAACGACTAAAATGTAAATGCTATGAACAAAGGAAACATCAGACACCAGCCAGACGCCCATCAGAAACACCAGACGCCAGACGATAGATCAGACGCCAGAGTACAACCCACTTCAAAAACATCCGGTTCCCGTGAATGACCCTGTACAATCATATTTTCTGTCACGGTGTTATTTATGGGGATAGAAATAATCTTTATTTCGGTGGACTTGGTTTGCTGATATATAAGCGTATAAATTGGCTCAGTAAAGAAGAAAATTTGGAAACCACATCACTCCTAATTTCCCCCTCCTCTGGTAAACCTGATATGTGATCCTTATTACTCTAAAGGAATAGCTTTATAATTTTTAGAAATCATTTATGACTCATGTGACGTTACTTACGCTTAAGTACACAAAAAACGCGTGCACGCAGAAAGAGAAAGAGAGAGAGAGATTGATTGAATGAAAGAAAGAAAACGTAAAATTACTTTTCAACTTGAAAAAATGAAACTTCAGATGTGCTCCTATGTGAAAATATTTATTCTACAACATTAGATCACTCCAATCTATCATTAAGGGCCTCCGTGGTGGAGGAGGGGTAAATCAAATAAAAAATGAAAACGGGCACTGAAAAGTTTAATGATTTAGATTATAATTTTAAAAATCATTGTAAGACACAAAAACTTTTGAGGTGAAAAATATCGGGCTACAAATAGTGCTCAAAATGTAGTAATAAATAATAGTGGGAAAAATACAGCTCATTCCATATTTTATTCACCTAATTTTAATATTTGTTTCCAGTATCTGTTAAATAACTGCTCAACAGTAAAAATTTAAGATATCTAAAATAAAGCTGACAACACAGTAGTAGGACTTTCCCGTCACGCAGCTAAAGTCGCGTCCCGGGAAAGTCATGCAACTGTGACTTGTTTCTGATGCACGGCTTACACACACAACTTAATTTAAAATTTTATCATTTTATTAAAAAATATTGTTCGTCGGATAGAGTGCAAAAAAGGCAAAAAAAACACAAATCACATTCATATAAACAAATCAGAGAACGGTTCGTTATCGAGTTTCGGCTCACGAAACATTTAGCTTCCTCTGTGGACTTAAATTGTATTAAAATTCTAGGGATATAAATCTAGGGGTAAGTTGAGTGCTCTCTTACGGGTTTTTTCTAAAAAAAATGAACACAAGTGGTCCCAGACCTCTGTTTCACTTAGGTTTTAAGAAAAACGGAATAAACCAAGAAAACCTTTTCTCGGAAAATATACAATTAAGGTTTGAAATAAAATAATTTTTTTATATTTCCAAATAAAAAAGAATTTTTAATTAACTAATAGAGAATTTTAATTTGAGATAATTTAAATAAATTTTCACTTTTGAAATGTGGTGCTATAGGAGAATGTTAAAAATCAGATGGATGGATAAAAAGACAAATGAAGAGGTATTGCGACAAATAGATGAAGAAAGAAGCATTTGGAAAAATATAGTTAAAAGAAGAGACAGACTTATAGGCCACATATAAGGGCATCCTGGAATATTGGAGGGACAGGTAGAAGGAAAAAAATTGTGTAGGTAGGCCACGTTTGCAATATGTAAAACAAATTGTTAGGGAGGATGTAGGGGGTATACTGAAATGAAACGACTAGCACCTGATAGGGAATCTTGGAGAGTTGCATCAAACCAGTCAAATGACTGAAAAGCAAAAAAAAAAGGAAAAAAAAATTTTTTTTCGTAACTTAATTCAATGATTCTAACTAATCTTAGCAGATTACTCGGTAATATGACAGGATCCAGAACTGCGAAGCGTAAGATTTACGCTCACGTAGTTAATTCCATCTTACTTTACGGTATACAAGTCTGGGAAAGAGCTCTGCGTGCAGACAAGAACAGAAGAGCCCTTGAAGGAATTCAACGGCGCATGGGCTTAAGGATAAGAAAGGAAGTTCGGGGACATAAATTACTGGATAACGCAATTTTTTACAGGGCATGGGTCGTTCAGGTCCTATTTATGTGCAAGACTAAGGGTAGATAACAACAACTGTCCTTACTGTGGTGCATATGATTCCCCTGAACATGTAGTATTTGAATGTAACCGTTGGACTGAAAGCAGGCAATCCTGTGTAAGACGTATAGGGCCATTATCTACGGAGAATGTGGTGGATAAAATGCTACTTAACGAGGATAACTTTAATGTGATCTCGTCGTTTATAACCGCAGTTATAAAGAAGAAAGATGAGGAAGCTCGTCAAGAAGAAATCGCTCGCTGATGACGGCTTGTCGTAGGTGGAATTTCCACCTACGAAATAAAAGAGCTAACCGGTGAACTGACCTGCCGTGCCGGAGATACAGCCGGCGGGCGGGGAGGCGAGCTAGAGTAAAGGACACTCCTCTGGCGCGAGCCAAACTTGATTGTAGATCCGTTCCAGAGGTGTAGGTGGGGGAATATAAAAAAAAAAAAAAAAAAAAAAAAAAAAAAAAAAAAAGAAAAAAAAAAAAAAATGATTCTAACTAAAGCGTGCGCGCATACCGTATTTAATTCGCATGGGTGTGGTGGTAGTAACGGGAATGGTCAGCATTAACTAAAATACTGTATAACTTCTAAAGTTTGCTATTACAGAAGGATAATGAAAATAAATTGGGTGGAAAAATTGTCAAACGAGAAAGTATTTAAGAGAGGTAATGAAGAGAGAAGAAACAATTAAAAAAAAGAAAAGCTGAGTTAAAAGGACACATTCTTAGGCACAAGGGTCTAGTTAAGAGGGTAATAGAAGGGAAAAATTATTATAGGAGAAGGCCTCGGTTGGAGTTCATAAAAAGATAATGGACAATATGAAATGTGATTCTTACTGGAAACTAAAGAGAAAGCTTGATAAGCAAGAAGAGTAAAGAGCGCTGCCAAACAACCTAAGGGCTATTAACCAAAGAAGAAGAATAAATAATCAATGCCATGAAAATATTATAACTTTGTCGTTAAATTTTATTTTTTTATATAAATCTCAAAAATTTATACAATAATAAGAAAAACACTACTTCAAAGAAAAAGATAATCAAAATATATAACATTTACAGATTAAAAAAAAAAACAATTTAATGAATAATAATCTAGTATTTAATTATAGACAAATATGAAAAATTGTTTTTTAGTTATCGAAAAAAAAATCAAAAAAGGGAGGAAATGAAATCGTGTATAAAAAATTTTTACATTTTACAAGCCTAAACCGATATGACGGCCAACTTGTATCTTTTTTTATTATTGTATTTATTATCAAAATTTTGATGTAGTTATCAAGTGAGTCACGATAATAAAAAAAACAATATGGCCGCTATATCGGTTTAGGCCTGCGTTTTGCAATAACTCTGTTGTTTGTCATCAAATTTTTACAACTTAGGTTCAAAATGTAGTAGAAATAACAAAGATGGACCACTGAATGTGAAAATAGGAGGAGAAAAGATTATGGAGGTAGAAGAATTTTGTTATTTGGGAAGTAGAATTACTAAGGATGGACGAAACAGGAGTGATATAAAATGCCGAATAGCACAAGCTAAACGAGCCTTCAGTAAGAAATATAAGTTGTTTACATCAAAAATTAATTTAAATGTGAGGAAAAGATTTTTGAAAGTGTATGTTTGCAGTGTCGCTTTATATGGAAGTGAAACTTGGACAATCGGAGTATCTGAGAAGAAAAGGTTAGAAGCTTTTGCAATGTGGTGCTATAGGAGAATGTTAAAAATCAGATGGGTGGATAAAGTGACAAATGAGGAGGTATTGCGGCAAATAGATGAAGAAAGAAGCATTTGGAAAAATATAGTTAAAAGAAGAGACAGACTTATAGGCCACATACTAAGGCATCCTGGAATAGTCGCTTTAATTTTGGAAGGACAGGTAGAAGGGAAAAATTGTGTAGGCAGGCCACGTTTGGAATATGTAAAACAAATTGTTGGGGATGTAGGATGTAGAGGGTATACTGAAATGAAACGACTAGCACTAGATAGGGAATCTTGGAGAGCTGCATCAAACCAGTCAAATGACTGAAGACAAAAAAAAAAAAAAAGGTTCAAAAAAAGAATGCTTTATGATTTTATAATACAACAGAATTAGATAAATCTAATAATTCCTAAGATATTTAAGATTGTAAAATTGTAATGACCGCCATTTTGAAATTTGATAACGAAGAGTATCATTATTTTTTTTCCTATTAAAAAATTTTGGTTTAAAATAAAGTACAAATATGATTGTGTAATCGAGAATCCCTGCTAAAAATACTGAGAAATTTAGGGCTTCACCCAAAACTAGTCAAAATCATCGGACTAACACTAACGGATACCAAATCCAAGGTTAAATTCAGGGGAGAAATATCTGATCCATTCGACATCAAAACAGGACTGAGACAAGGAGATGGACTGTCACCGCTTTTAATCAACTGTGCCCTTGAATTTATAATACGGGATTGGAAAAAAAAATTAAAGACAACGGTAAAATAGGAAAAGGTATCTCAGTAAATTGCCTAGGCTTTGCGGACGATTTAGCCCTACTATCCCAAAATATAGAAGAGGCCAGATACCGACTGTCAACACTGGAGGAGATTGCAGGAAAAATCGGTCTAAAAATTTCATACGAAAAAACCAAAATTATGGTGAGAGACCCGCTATATATAAGCAAAGTAAAAATAAACAATAATGACATAGAACTAATAGAAAACTTTAAATATTTGGGGGAAAACATCACACACAACCTTCAACAAAATCCAAACTGGAATGAAAGAATAAATAAACTCATCAAAGCCACAATAAAAACACAAAACATCTATAACAAAAAAACGCATGTCCATAAACACAAAAATAAGACATTATAACTCAGTTATCCGACCAGAAATATTTTACGGATGAGAAACCATATTTGGACCGTACCAGGCTTGGTTTACCGACATACTGGAAAAGATTGAAAGACAGATTCTACGACGATGCATCGGGAAAAACATTAAAAGAGACGGGATTTGGAGAATTATTCCAAACGAAGAGATTTACAAAACGATCATCCCGATAACTAATAAATTTAGAAAGAAGAGAATTTCCTTTCTAGGACATATTTTCAGAACGGAAGAGACCAGACTTATCAGACGGATAATCGAACTTTTCTAGAACAAGAAAAACAGACCGAACTGGTTATACGAAGTATAGAAAGACATGGAGAAATTAGAAATAACCCGTGAAAAACTAAAAACGAAAACCGGAAACTATGAAAAATTAAATATAAAGAAACAAGATTCCTATCAAAACCCAAAAAAACAATAAGCCAGGTGTACTCTGAATAAGAAAGGGCAAGAAGATCTGAAACCCTTAGAAATTACTGGCAAAAAAAAAAGCTGAAAAACAACAAATCAGCAAGAAAAGAAAGAACTTGCCAAAAAAAAAAAAAAAAAGAACTAAAGTGATCCATTATGGTCTTAAAAGTAATAAAAAAAAAAAAAAAAAAAAAAAAGTAAAAAATTTTATTACGTTATTTCCAACTGTTCTTGAAAAATAATTTTTTTCTTAAAAAGCACAAAATGACGGACTCTAGAAAAATATGCGTTTTCGAAACTATTTTCACTGGTCATTTTTTCTTCAGTATAAGTAGAATCACTTCCAAAAGTTTCGCCTCACAGTTAAAGAATACTCTGTATACATACATATATATATATATAAATATATATATAAATATATATATATATATATATATATATCTTATATAAAAGAGAATGTCCTGACTGATTCACGTACCTGACGTTCCTGATGTTCCTGACTCATAATAAACGTACAACCAAAACTATTATATAGGCAGAGACTTGAAATTTTTAGGGTACTTCCTATGTTTAAGTAGGCATGCACTAAGGAAGGGATTTTGCGAAATTTTCATTTTAAGGGGTTCAAATCGATAAAAAACTAAATTTCGTGTTAACAGCGCTATCTGTTGGCCGTAAAAGCAACATGCGCTATATTAAATATTTTAAGATTTCATTGCAATGTTTCCGAAATGTGTGTCCGCTATAGACTAAAAAACTACTGGACCGATTTTGGCGGTGGGAAAAAAGGAGAAAGGGGAAAAAGGGAAATAGGGAAAAACGGAAGAGGGTAAAAATGGAAGATGAGGAAAATGGATAAAAAGAAAAAAAAGGGGAGAAAGGGGAAAAGGAAATGGAAGTGGAAAAGAGAACAAAGAAAAGCGGAAACAGGAACTGGAAAAGGGAAATGGGGGAAGAGGAGGGGATTAAATAAATTTTATTAAAATTAAATAAAATAATATTAATTTAAATTTAAAATAAATAAATAAAATGGAATTAAAAAATTAGAATACGTAAAGCAAATAATTGAAGATGTCAAAAAAATTAGTTGAGATTAAAAGCGTAGTAGGTAAACCATGGAAATGAAATAATTCATTACATCTGTCAAATAAGTAATATTAATACATTGTGTGCGCGCGCGCAGAGCGACAGAATGATTGTATGAGTGCTCCAGAAGAATGTAGTTAAATTTTACAGCTGTATTTCTCTGTTTAAAATAATGAAAAAAGTTCATAATAAACATGTATCCAGAAAAGGCTTTGTTTTTAAATTAGGAATAACAAATAATTTTACCATGATTTATATTTAGCTGCAAAATGAAACCTATACCGAAATTCATTAAAAACCAACTGGAATCGAAAACCGAGGAAGAAGGGAGAAAGGGAAAAATCGCAAAAGGGAAATAGGGAAAAAACGAAAAAGGTAAAAGGGGAAAATTGGAAAAAAGGAGAAAAGGGGAAAAATAAAAAACGGGAAAAGTAAGTGAAAAGGGAAAAGTGCAAAAAGAATAGAGGAAAGGGAATTTGGTTAACTGGCATTTCTCCCACCACCACCCCATTCGGTCGCCCTAGAGCATAGACCAAATGTTCCGTGCCAAAAACGGCTACTGTGCCTCTAGAAATCGGTTTAGCGACCTAGATCCTAAATGCTCCTAATGAGCTACCTAACGTGCGTGAGCGAATTAAGCAAGGTGCCGTACAGCACCGCTTAAGTGTCCCAATCGCTCACTTGTCAACCATAAAACTAAATCGGGGAGGCGCACCCCTTGTTACAATTTAAAACTACTCAGTATCATTAAATAAAAGGCAGCAATTTAGGCTGCCACGCCTCGGTCACTGTATGCCAGCTAGTACCTGTCCACCATTTAACAGCGCTTGGAGCTGATTTGGCTGATGGCCAGCCATATTCTCAGATGGTTTCCAGCAGCAAAGTCCATATTATATTTAATAAACCCTTAAAATTACCGATGACGGTTGAACATAGCAACCTCATCGAGGAACTCCCACACGGTCCGACAATGCGGCTCTCGCCACACTGACTCGCCGTTTGTGAGCGGCCAAGTTTCCCCCTGACCTCTAAGTTCTAGGGTGACTCGGTCTCTGGCCCCCCCAAGAGCAGGGCAGTCAAACATCATATGCACATTCGACTGGACCTCACCGCAGTCACACAACTCATCAGCCACCAGGCGAAACCGAAACAGATATTGGTTAAAATTTACATGGTTGATGAGCACCTGGGCACCCGACGCCCTTAAAAACGAACTCGAGGCATACCATCCCCCCAGATCCTGTATAAAACTATACAAGGATCTTCCCTTAGTCGTGGTGTGCCATTCAAGCTGCCATGCCTCCATCGCGAGATTCCGTAGCCTCTTCCGCAGACGGGAGATGGACAACTGGACGAAATTTTCTTCCGGTGCATTGTGATCACCGTTCCGCTACGGTTCTGGCCCGGCTTGAAACCGCATCCCAAATGCCTCGGCTTCCCGACCTCTTCGCAACTTCCACATGACTGCTCGAACTTTCACCACTAAATCGATTGGGAGAGCCTTTCCCAATACGGTAGTAGCCTCGTAGGAGGTTGTTTTAAATACACCAGTGCATACTATCATGGCTCTGCGTTGGGCACTCCTTAAATTTTGAAGCAGTGCTCTATTCCTTTCCAACCTATGCGCCCAAACTGGCGCCGCGTATGCGATCATACTTTCGAAGACGCCTCGGTACACCAAGTACATTTGGGGGCCCGACAGCCCGTAATCCTTCCGAGCAATCCTTCTAAGTTTGTGCATCACAGAGACAGCGTTCGCCTCAACTTGCTTAATATGGTTACTAAAAAGCAACTTATCATCAAACAAAACACTTAGGTACTTATGAACCCTTACTCGGCTGATTACACAGCCTTTATACTTAATGTGGGGGTTTCGACTACATGATAATTTGTCTGCGCCCTTCAGAAGCATAAACGTCGTCTTGGGCACAGAAATCCTTAAATTTTGCATGTAAGAGGAAAGGGAAAGAGAACTAAGGGAAAGAAAACCGGGAGAAAACGGGAAGAAAGAGCAAAGCGAGCCATGACCCTCTCTGATAGTGACGGAAAGCGCAAGTAATAAAGCACGGGCGAAGCCGCGATGGGGATGCTAGATTTGGGATTGTAATAAATTTTTTGTTTATCTTTATTGTACTTTTATATTGAATTATTTTAATTCGTTCATAAAATGGATTGGTCTAACAAATATTGTTCAATTTTCTTATCTTCCTTTATTTAGGTTTTGGGCAACAATTCATTGTTTATCGTATATTCCTTCAGTATTTTTCATAAAAATTTTTATTTACCGTTTTATCAGGATTTAATGAAAATCTAAATATAATATTGTTGATCAAAAAAATAAGTTTGCTATTAAAAAAGCATTGCGAGTAAAGCTACATCTATATTGTGGGCGTAGTCGCGACGGGGGTACGCTAGTATATATATATATATAAAAAATTACACTTTTCTTCAGTTTGAATATATTTTATAAATAGATTATGAAGAGTTAGTATAATAAGGACTCTTTTATTAGTCAAATGATAATAATACAGATTATTATTATTATACTACGTTACCAAGTTCCGTTTAACAGATATAAAAAGTACTCACTGACTATTACTATGATATTACAGCCCATTTGCGTTCAGTACTTCAATCTAAAGATTTTTCTCTTTTTCATTTTATTCGAGCCTCCACTATATATACAAACATATATATATATATACTAAAACATAAAAAAATGTGAAACAATTTTTAGATTATTGTGTGAGGTAAAATGATTATGATAAAGAAAATATATATATGGAACAATGAATGTTTGTTATTCTTATCAGTACGTACGATGATAACAATAAACCTGTGATGTACAACAATAAATATAATGTATTTTTTAATATTATTATCTTATCGATATTTTAATATCGAATATTATTTATCGATTATTACCATCATTAAAATGTAATAATAGTTTTAGATAAAATCAAAACATAATTCCATAGTATAATGTTTTAAATAAATTATAAATTACAAAAGTTTACCATAAAAAATAACTCAAAAAGATAATTTTTTTATACTATCATCAACAAACGCGGGGATTTCATCCACGTTAAATTTGTGTAAAACTTCAAAAATTTTAAACAATTTTTTTAAAAATATAAAAAAAGAAGTAAAAAAAGCAAAGAATTAGAGGATAAAGAGATATAAGAAGAGGAACCAAATAAAAGAAAAGAGGAAGAAGTAAAGGAGGAAAAAGAGATATGAGTAATGGAAAACCTCGACAGAAAGAGAAAGTAGAAGAAAAAGACTAGAAGGAAGAGTAAAAATAAGACGATGAGAAATAAGAAAAAGAAATAAGTGAAAGAATTGAAAGTAAAAAGAGAGAGAATAAAAAAAAAAAATAAAAAAGGAGAAATAAAACGAAGAATACGATTATGAAAAAAGGAAGAGGTACAAGAATAAGATTAAAAGGGAGAATTGAATAAAAGAATGAAAAATAAAAATAAAAAATATTAAAAATTTTTAAAAGGACAAAAATGAATAAGAAGAAAACAAGATTGTGATGAAAGTAAGAAGAATAAAAAATAAACAGAAACAATGAGAAGATGAAAGGTAATGGAAAAAGAAAGCAAATTATTGAAAAATAATTATTCCAAAGTGTTAACAAATAACTCAAAAAAATAATAAAAACAAAGTATGGCAAAATCATGGACCCATTTTAGATATCCTGAAAAAAATAATTAGTTGAAACAAAACAGATAAATTAATCATTACACAGAAATATTTTCAGTAAAAAGAATCTTTGTATAAATTCAGAGTTAAGACATTATAACACAGTTGTATGATCTTTTACGTCATAGAAACTACAAATACAAGAGGAGAAGAAACTCAAGTTAGAAAGATCCAGGATGCAAGACGAACATCTTTCACTGGAATAAAATGCTACGGGTTTAATACCCGTGTTGTAATACCGGATATTCGTTTGGCGCGTGGGAGGTATTTCTTGCTGTAGAGATTTTGCACTAAACCTAGAGTTTTCCTGACCTTCTGCATACGGTCCAATTGACTTGGTTTCTCAGAGCTGTTCGGCGTAATAAATTCTCCTATATATTTAAAGTGAGAGACTTTATTTATAACTCCATATTTTGTGTTTAAATTTTGGATTTCTATTTTGGAGCAGATGAATACTGTTTTTTCAAACGGAATTTGTAGTCCTACTTTTTCTGCATATTCCTTGAGTGTTTCTATTTGTTTTATCTCAGTCCGTTCGTCTTCCGGAAGGATTGCCAAATCGTCTGCAAATGCCAGGTAAGGGATACTTAACCCACCGGGTTGGTCTAGTGGTTAACGCGTCTTCCGAAATCAGCTGATTTGGAAGTCGAGAGTTCCAGCGTACAAGTCCTAGTAAAATCAGTTATTTTTACACGGATTTGAATAGTAGATCGTGGATACAGGTGTTCTTTGGTGGCGGTTGGATTTCAATTAAACACACATCTCAGAAATGGTCGAACTAAGACTGTACAAGACTACACTTCATTTACACTTATACATATCATCCTGTGAAGTATTATCTGAAAGGTAATTACCGGAGGCTAAACAGGAAAAAGAAAACTTAACCCACCGAGTTGGTCTAGTAGTGAACGTGTCTTCCCAAATCAGCTGATTTGGAAGTCGAGAGTTCCAGCGTTCAAGTCCTAGTAAAGCCAGTTATTTTTACACGGATTTGAATACTAGATCGTAGATAATGGTGTTCTTTGGTGGTTGAGTTTCAATTAACCACACATCTCAGGAATGGTCGAACTGTGAATGTACAAGAAAAAATTTTTTTTCATCATTTACACTCATACATATCATCCTCTAAAGAATTATCTAAACGGTAGTTACTAGAGGCTAAACAGGAAAGAAAGAAAGAGGATGCAAGACGGGTCACAGTAACGTCATGGTGTCCTTGAGGGACAGCTCCACCCGGGAGAGGTGGAAGGCTTGGGTCTTTCACCTTCAATGATAGGGTTAGGACTCCTTTGGGATACCATTGAGGGGGAATGTAAGACCGTAGTCCCGGTGGGGGATCCCTTTGGGGGGTTCCCCGCTAGAGGCGAGGCGTCAAGACCGGAATCCCGGTGGAGGGTTCCGTTTTGGGAACTCCTCATTTGAGGCTAAAGACCCGGATGAGTGGGCGGGGCCTCTTGCGTTCTTCCGAGGTAGTTTGGGGCTAAGGCACCCCCCCCCCCTACGGGATGAGTTTATACTTAATTGTGTGTTCAACTCCGCGGAGGGGAAAACCTACAGATGTATAAAAAAAAAATTAGATAGAAGAATTTTAAGAAGGATTTGTGATCCAAGAAGGACACACAGACAGATGAAATAAAGAGATTTACGATAAAATTGAAGACATGGATGTAACAATAAGAAAACGACAACTAAAATTCTATGAACACAGATCCGAATGGACCAATGAAAGATAAACAAACAAATTTTCAATAAACTTTAGAATTATAAAGGTAAAAGTGTGTAAGGTGCACGTAGAAAAGAATAGAGAAAGAAAATTTTTGAATTAAAGGTTCCTATAGGAAAAAAGAAAAGACTTAACAAAGGAAAATGAACTGAAAAAAGAGCTAAATACTCCGAAAAAATGAAGAACTGAAAGAAACTACATGAAATGATATTTGCGAGGTCCTTGAAGACCTACCAACGGAGATAAAAAAAGAGGATAAAGTAATAAAAGTAGTAAAAATAAAAAGAAAGTTGATGAAATAAGATAACAAAATTTATGAAGAGAAATAATATAAGTGATAATTAATAAAAATCATTGGTGATCGATCATAAATTTAATTATTGTATGAATCATTGACTATACTGTGTTTGTAAACAGAATTTCCATGTATCCAAAGAACACTTCTTATTTAACACAAAACTTTTATATCTCATTAATTTAAAGAAGTTTGAAAAGTTAATAAAGAATTTTATCACACACATATTTAAATAATTTTTTTTTTTATAATTAATATATTATCTAATTTCCTCAGTTATAAAATACACGAAAATTTAATCAATATTCAATCAGGTTCTCTCAAAATTTCAACAGCTTATATAAAATTAATAATATTAGAAAGGAAGGGAATGTCAGTTCTGAATTACGTGAGTCATAAATCAGTCTTTCAGTCTCCTTTTTTTTCTCTCTTCTCTGTTTATTTAACCCTTTCTTCAGCTATATTATATCGTACCGTTTTTATTACCGCATTTATGAACTGCTATATCTGATATTAAGGGTACAGTATTTCATTAGACGAAATATTAGAATTTGTTCGAATAAATGATTTTATGACAAAAAAAAAAGTTTATAATAAAAAACTTTTTATTTTTTAATTTAGATAGAAGAAAAAATATATCAGGTCAAAAAATGAAAAGAGAGAGAAAAAGCCAAGTTTATTTCATAGTGACGATATGATTTCATCATTTCAAATGCAACAGGCTGTGGTAGACATATACAGACATAGTGGAGACAGAGAAACAGAAGACAAAATTTAACCACCAAACCAATCATTCTGTCATCCAGCTAGAGCTATGCAACCATACATACAAGGCAAGCTGACGGTCGGTTGGCGAGGTAAGTGGGAAGTGCGGCAAAGAGGGATGGAGTTCCCCGCAGTGGAGTGTGCAGTGCTTGTTGCCTATATGGAACTCCTAGCTCGGCACACATTCATCGACGCGTTTCCTAGCCCAGATTTGACACACACACACATGCTTCCGCGTATACACACAAATATATATATTTCATTCAATTTTTATCCTATCTTTCGCCTCAATCCCTGGTCATTACAATCGCTAAAAGTATAATCTAGTAGATTTACTAAGCATGTATTTGTGCTTAACAAAAAAATGTATACAAAATGTTTCTAAAATGATGGCCTGGCAAATTTGTTTGGATTCTACTTGTAAAACTAAACAAAAAATATCCTTAGGAAAACTAATAATTTCTACTTCATTCTGCCACTGTCCGACATTTTGTTATTTTTATATAAAAAATTTATATCTCAAATTTGAATAGACAAATCACATTAATATTTAGTAAGCAACTTGGTAATAAAGTATTAAAAATTAGCAAAATTTACTTAAATACATTTGCAAATTACACAATGACGGCTACGTTCATTTTACAATCAGTTATATCTCCTAAAGTAATAGTTTTATCAAAATTTATGTTATTTACTAAAATATTAAGCCTTTTATTTTGAACAAAATGACATTAAATTTTCTAAAATCAGTTAATAAATAGTTGAGTTATGGTAGAAAATTAATGTTGCAATTATGGGTTTTCATTTCATCCACTTTACGTTCAATTCGATGAAATATTAATTGTTTTTATTTATTGTTAATTCTAGTATTTGTAAATTAGTATCAAATTAAGTAATAATTTTCTCACAGTAATTGACCTAATAATTATGACTCAAAATTACAACATTAATTTTCTGTCATAACTCATCTGTTAACCGATTTAAAAATATAAAATGTCATTTTGTTCAAATCAAAAAGGTTTAATATTTTAGTAACGTAAATTCTGATAATACTAATATTTATGTAGATATATAGCGGAAGAAAAATAAATGTAATTTGCGAAGGAATTTAAGTCTTGATTTTTTGCTAATTTTAAAACTTTATTATCAAGACGCTTACCACGTATTAATGTGATTTGTCTATCCGAACTTGAGATATAAATTATTGTATAAAAATAACAAAATGGTGTACAGTGGGAGAACGAAGGAGAAATTGCCATTTTCCTAAGGATATTTTTCGTTTAGTTTTACAAATAAAATTCGAAAAAGTGTAGCCAGCCTATCATTTTAGAAACATTCTGTTTTTTTTTGTCTTCAGTCATTCGACTGGTTTGATGCAGTTCTCCATGATTCCCTATCTAGTGCTAGTCGTTTCATTTCAGTATACCCTCTACATCCCTAACAATTTGTTTTACATATTCCAAACGTGGCCTGCCTACACAATTTTTTCCTTCTACCTGTCCTTCCAATATTAAAGCGACTATTCCAGGATGCCTTAATATGTGGCCACAAGTCTGTCTCTTCTTTTAACTATATTTTTCCAAATGCTTCTTTCTTCATCTATTTGACGCAATACCTCTTCATTTTTCACTTTATCCACCCATCTGATTTTTAACATTCTCCTACAGCACCACATTTCAAAAAATTCTAATCTTTTCTTTTCAGATACTCCGATCGTCCAAGTTTCACTTCCATATAAAGCGACACTCCAAACATATACTTTCAAAAATTTTTTCCTGACATTTAAATTAATTTTTGATTTAAACAAATTATATTTCTTACTGAAGGCTCGTTTCGCTTGTGCTATTCGGCATTTTATATCGCTCCTGCTTCGTCCATCTTTAGTAATTCTACTTCCCAAATAACAAAATTCTTCTACCTCTATAATCTTTTCTCTTCCTATTTTTACATTCAGTGGTCCATCTTCGTTATTTCTACTACATTTCATTACTTCTGTTTGCATAATATGCAAAATAAATAATGCATAATAAATAATATTATTTTTTTCCAAAAATAATCAACGCTCACCTCTTAAAAATGAAATATATGTTTTTTGTTCTTTTGTTCTACCTTCCTTCGGTTTAAATATCTTTCAAAAATTTTTGTAAGTATTTACTTCTTATATAGAGCTATCAAAATGTTTACCGTTTTTTTTTTTTTTAATTATAAACCCCGGATCTAAAATGCAGAAAAATTTTTGAAAATTTTCTTTTTCATATTTTTGCGTTTTTTGATGGGAGTGTTAGATTTGGAGCAAAATTTATTTAAGCAATTTTATAAGCTTAATCTATATATGATTATTTTTAGAAAAAAAAATATTTTTAAATTTATTCCCCACCTCTAAAAAAACATATATTCTGTTTTATTGTTTCTTGCCTCTTAACTTTTATAATTTGTATTGTTAATAATTGGAAAAATTACATTGAATTGGTAGCAAAGTGGTAGTGTCCTAACTTTTCATCCGGATGTCCCTGGTTCGAATTCCAGTTAGGCTTGGTATTTTTCATACGCTACAAAATTTAATTTCCATATCCCACGCACAAGATTCAATCTTATGTGGTGATATCAAGCCAAAAAAGAAATCTGTCAATTTTGAGTATCACATAAGAAAAATTCTATTTTGAATTACTTAACACTATATTAAAATTTTATTTGAAGCTACCTCATACATGAGTAAAAGTTTTTACCCTCTAAATATTCTGAATAAGAGTTACGTTTATCAAATATATTTACAAATTAAATAAAGAATTTATTTAAAAAGGATTTGAAGATTAAAGCTTAAATTAAAATTGAGTAATATTAGTAACTTAAAAACCTATTAATTATAAAAACGAAATCTTTTATTAATAAGAACTAAAAAAATAAAAAGAATACAATAATTTAATGAATATGAAGAAACACAATAAATACAATAATAATAAGGAAAAGATAAAATAGAATAAAAAAAATAAAGTAAAAAAAAAAAAAAACGAACAAACTGAAAACGAAATGGACAGTAAAGAGTCATTCTTTCTAGTCAATCCATTAGCAATGCTACCAACCGAAGTACACAACTTTTACTCTTTTCAACAACGACTAGGAGACAACTACTAGAGTGATGTCTCAAGGGAAATTTGGCAACATTGCCTTTAAGAACTAAAGATACATGAAAGAAAATTGAAGCAGATTGTACTTCTGTTCCACATGATGATCTTTTGTTCCCTCTTTACCCCCATCTTAAAAGCACCTATGGATTCGCCTTATTTCCCCTTCAAATAATTGACTACCAGTATGGTTGTAAAGGGGCTTAAAAGAAAATAAAAAGAAAAAAAAATAGATATATGTGATGTAACCTTATAGCGATGTCAGATAACGAATTATTGTTTATGGTAAAAGAAAAAAAAAACAGGAATATCTATTTCACTTTCATATGCTGTAAACACCACATACAGTATATATTAAGTGCGCGCGCGTGCGTGTGTGTGTATGAGTGGTTGGGTGCACCCACACGTGTGTTTGTTTTGAATCAATAAATAGGTTATAATACTACCATACATACAATTTTACAGTTAATATAGTCGACATTTTTGGCTGACAAGTCCTGAGGAATATTATCTGAACTCCTATTAAAAAAACAAATCAATAGTACTTTTTTTTTTTTTAGGTAGATTTGATAAGAAAGCTATATTTATTGTAATGGGTACCATGATTCAACGTCCGAAAAATTACGAGATATTTTCGCGTTTCACATTCCCTCCAGACTCCGAAAACACCGTCAGCTCAAAAGTTAATACATTTCACATTCTTAAGGGCACGTTAACTGCTGTAATTTTGTGCCAATCACTTTCAAATTCTTCTTTAAAAATAACTCGTTCCAAAATCTCGGTCGAGTTCATTAACGGTCAAAATCGGATCATGAGGGTAGAAATAGGGGGGCTTAGTCGAAAAAACAAAATATCACTATAACTTTCTTATTAAATAAAATATTGAATTGGTTTAAAGTTCCTAATATTCTTTGGATAAGAGCCTAAAACTTATCTAAGTAAACTTTTTTGATATCACCAACCACTGGCCCAAGGGATGGAAAAATTGGATTTTGGAGACAAAAAAAATCATACCTCCCTTAATAGGTACAGTATCGAATCGGTTTAAAGTGAACCTTAGTCATTAAACATTACCTAAAACGTTTATCTGAAACAATTTTGGATATGACCAATCTTTACAACAAGGGATGACCAAAATATTGCTGGGATGTAAGAAGATGACGTATGTTAAAAATGTGAAATTTTTTTCACATTGTCGTATTGAGTAAATTTGAAGTTTTTCTTAAGGTTATGGTGGAAATCATTTTTATCCCCTACTTAGCACCGGTGAAATCTACCTCGGTCTTCCTGGGTGCCGAAAGAAATTTGTTTTTATGATTTTCAATTCATCTTTCATTTAATACTAATTTTTATTCCTTTCCGTTCTCTGCTACTAAACAAAAAAAATTCAACCATTATCCTTATCCTACTTTATTCATTATCTTCTTTATTCAGGCTGATTAACGAAGAAAGTAACAAACTTTCAGGACATGTTCTATGGAAAAAATATAGAAAATAATTGGTCTGTTCCGGACAGGAGTCCGGAACAGAGCCCAGCAGAGATGCGTCCTGAAAGGCAGCCATAACATAAGTGGATGAAGAACTTCTACTTAACCTCTCCTTTAACACTTACATGTAAATTGAATTAAACCAGCAATTGCGACTCCTCCGGAGTAGGGGGCGCATTGCTCCCTCCATATAGTTAGTACCCCGTTGTGGCGTATCCCTATTAGCCTATGAAGCGTTAGCACCGAAAGGACTTCAGTGGACGGTCTGAAGGGGAATTACGTCGGGAGGACAGGTTGCATAAGCCTAGCCTTCCGCGGTCGGCCCATAAAATGGGTTCGATAACGCTGGTTTAACAACGGATTGGAATGCAATTAAATCCGTCCTTAAAAATACTAAATATTAAATAAGACAAAACTTGAAAAATTAGACCCGTCACTTAAAATAAACCTTTTAAAAATACGCCCGACTGAATCATCCAGCAGCAAGGGACTCTGTCCAGGTTCTGCGATTCGAAGGGAGAATCTATAAACTCCCGCTAACTTTGGATTCCATTCAATTCCAAACGTTACGTTTTAGAATAATATATTGCTAAAGATTTCGTCCTGATTTTTGATAATTTTAAATAATATTACAAAATATCCAGAAACAAAAAAAAAAAACGATTAATTAATTCATCCTTCGTACAAAAAAGTTTCTTTGTAATCGGAAAAAATTTCGGTTTCACATTTAAACGGAAATACCCATTTTGACTATCCCTGAATCCATTTTGACTACTATCAAAATCAAGAATTTTGATTTTCGACTTTTTATTAACGGCAGTTATAAGCCCACATTGAGAGCTTTTCAAAGATATATCATAAATGGTACTTATTTTCACTGGTTCCAGAGTTGTAGCCAAATAAAATTTTAATTAATGAAATATTTGGATCTTACAAAGGGAAATTACATCCGTTTGAATCAGCCTTTTTCTCATTTTTCTTATTTTTTTAAATTTTATTTATTTTCTTGTGTACGACGTAAATGAATTATTATGGTCGCGAAAAATTTCGGCTTTCAGATTTCAACGGAAATATCCATTTTGACTTTCCTTGAATTCATTTTGATTAGTTTCGGCATGATGTATGTACGTACGTATGTATCTCGCATAACACAAAATCGATTAGCCGTAGGATGTTGAAATTTTGGATTTAGGACTATTGTATAACATCTAGTTGTGCGCCTCTTCTTTTGATTGCAATCGACCATAAGTGCCCAAAAAAGTCCAAATTCCAAAAAAAATTGAATTTTGGGCTTTTTCTTTCCTAACTGCTGTAATAAGCCCTCACTGAGAGCTTTTTAACGATATATCATAAGTTGTATTTATTTTTATTGGTTCCTGAGTTATAGCAAAATAAAATTTTAATAAACGAAATATTTGGATCTTACAAGAGGAAGCACAACGGTTCGAAACCGACAATCTCCTTTCTTTTTTTAACTTTTTTTTTAAATTTAAATATATTGATTTATTAATAATTATGAACTTCTGATTGTAAAAAAAGTTTTACAATAAATAATAATTCAGTAATAACAATAAATAAAGAAATTAAAAAATATCAGAAGTTATTAATACAATAAAATTTGATGTACTTTTTTTGCCGGTGTGCAGAAAGGGATTTTTTTTTTATTTTCTATTTCTTACAACATTTCGATTCGTAAAGTCTTCCGGGTTTAGTTATTATGTTATAATATCTTTTTGTTTTTCCGTTTATGGAAAATTATTTTTGTTGTTGTACATCCCTTCAGCTTTTCTATACCTTTTCGCTATTTTTCTAATTTTTTTTTTTTCTACTCTACTCCCCTGGGCCAGTCCGACTGGTTGGTATTGCGCCACCCAGGGGAGTGTCTGGTAAACTCTAACGAGCCACCCCACCTACCGGCTATACGTCCGGCATGGCAGGTTGGCTCGCCGGTGTCAGCTCTTTTGAGTGATTCTCTGTTTGTCCATATGGTAACCACGACATACCTCGATTAACCGTAACGTGGCACCGGGTCTTTTCTTACTCTTCTTCTTCATCAGAACCTATCTAAACCCTTGGAGTCCTCAGTGGATCATTGAGAACGACACACCTCAGCATGCCGTCTCTCACCACTGAGGCTGTCCACCTTACTCTATTCTACATTCTATTCTATACTCTATTCTACTCTAATAACCTAGTCGCCTTTCATCTATATCCTTCTCTGTTAATACTGCTACTATAAATTCCGCAACCTTCTTCCAGTTTATTTCTTTCCTGAACATGTGCATTAGGACCTCCGCTGGGCTCATACCTACTATTTTTCTAATTCTTTTATTTTTTCTGCACTCTCTTACTGGAAAGTTTTTTCACCGGATATTTTTCATAGATTTACCATCATTTTCTATTAAATAAAACCAATAATATTAAATATGGATTCTTTAAACATCCTTCTAATCCTTTATGAAAATCCTATCACTGTAGAAGAATAGGTATCTATACTAAAGAGAAATTATGAAATATGAGTATATTTTTTCCACGGATAGACCTTCAAGGATTACGTAAATACTTCATATATTTTATTTCTTTTACGTCCTGTGGCTTTTCATTCTTTCGGACCGTTTATCTCCTTTTACTTTAGTCCATTTTCCTCTGTTGAGTTTTTTCTTATCACCTAAAGAAACCTTTTAATCAAAAATTTCCTTTCTCTATTCCTTTCGACCTGGGAAACTTTTTGCTGTAATGTTGGAATTTTTGAGCTCCTTTTTCATCTGTTTAAAATAGCTACGTTGACGTTAATAATTCCACATTTTATTAAAAATTGATTGATTTATTCCAATCACGTAACCATAAACGTTGTTTTCTTATAGTTACTTCAAGATTTTCAATTTTAACATATATTTCTTTATTTGATCTCAATCTGAAACAAGACTATAAATCCTTGTTTCAATTTTAATTGGATTTTCTCTTCCGGTTATATTTGTAGTTTCGATGCCTTACTAGTCTTACAACTGTGCGATAATGCCATAATTTTAAATTATAGAAAGGTTTATTTTATGATAAATATTTTTTATATAAAAATTAGTATTTTTTTTGTCTCAATCATTAGTTTTTCTATTACGTTTCCACAAATCATATCTCTATGATTTTTAAAATGATTCGTCATCACAATTGTCCCACGTCTTTTTTTCTATTACCTTTTAAGGATATTTACTGGCATTTGTCATCAGTTTATGTTTTTGAAAAGGAGATCTACAAAGCCTGTTTTTTTAGCGACATTTTTCACTTCGTTAATTTGGTTGATTGTTTCTCGTTCTGATTCTGTAAAGAGGGCTAAGTCTTTTCGGCAGTAGTTTATATATATATATATATATATATATATATATATATATATATATATATATATATACACACACGAGGGGCGACAATAAAGTAATGAGACTGATTTTTCTATGCAAGATGTTACAACCCTGAAGCTTGCGTAGGTACACCATCTTTGAACTTGGTCTATAAGCTACTTCTAGTCCAAGCGGCACATTGATGCAACTGCTCAGTCGTGAGTTATGCTGTAATAAGTGAACACGTGTTTGTGTCTCTCGTCACAGAAATGAAACCGCAAAATATTGCGCAATGGTATGCCATTTCTTTTTTCATTAAATCGGGTGAAAACGCGACGACAACTTACGGTAAGCTTCAGAAGGCTTTTGGAGATGAGGTTATGTCAAGAGCTCAAGTTTTTCGGTGGCAAAAAATTTTTAGCGAAGGTAGAACGAATGTTGAAGATGAAGACCGCAGTGGACGACCATCAACCTCACGGACTGATGTCAACTTGACCAGGATGCGTGAAATCGTACGATCTGATCGAAGATTATCCGTGAAAATGATCGCAGAAGAACTCAACATCGATCGAGAAACGGTTCGTCTATTATTAACTAAGATCTTGGTACGAGAAAGATTTGTGCAAAAATGGTCCCCAAAAATCTCACATAACAACAGCGAGAAACACGGGAAAATCTGGCAGCCGATTTGTTAGAGCAAACGGAAATCAATCCAGATTTGTTGAGCCGTGTTATCACTGGTGATGAAGGTCGGTTTTTTCAATACGATCCAGAGACAAAACGCCAAAGTTCGCAACGATGCTCAAAGGGATCACCCAGACCAAAAAAAGCTCGCATGTCAAAGTCAAAAGTTAAATGCACGCTTGTGTGCTTCTTCGATTCGAAGGGAATTGTTCATAAAAAGTGGGTGCCTCCTGGACAAACAGTTTTAGAATTTTAGAAAGACTTCGTAAACGAGTTCTTCGTGTCCGTGCCAACATCGCTGATAATTGGATTCTGCATCACGATAATGCGCCATCCCACACTGCTCTGTCAGTACAACAATTTTTAACCTCAAAACAAATTTCAGTAATATCACAGCAACCTTATTCACCAGATATCGCTCGGTGCGACTTTTTTCTATTTCCAAGACAAAATGGCGGTCAAGGGACACCATTTTCAAACAGCAAAAGATGTCCAAAAAGCCGTGATGAGGGTCTTGGAGGATATTACAGACGATGAATTCCAGAAATGTTACCATCAATGGCAGAAGCGCTGGAATAAGTGTGTGCAATCAGAGGGGAACTACTTTGAAGGAGACAACACTAAACATGACTAAAACGGTAAGCTATATTTTTTTTCACATCAGTCTCATTACTTTATTGTCGCACATCATGTATATATATATTACAAAAAAATTTAAAAACATCGTTCAATTGAATTTTGTTTTTCCAAAGTTGTAAATTATACTAACAAATAGAAAAAAATATATAAAGTTTCTTCTTTTAAGAAAAACTTTTCAAAATCATTTTTTTTTATTTTATTTTATTTTGAAGGAAATAAGGTTAGTTTATTCTTTTCAGTATTGATTATATGTAAATAGTTGTAAAGGTTAGCGTGCGCACATACACATACACACACACACACACACATGTAAATATAGTGTGTTTTTTGAGGCTTGAATTTAAAATACTTGATGGAAATCCTATGTCAACTTTCAATTCAACAGGACCCAACTATGTTACGTTATATTCGATGAATTGGTCTGCTCTTTTGCCCCCTTTAAACTTTTTTCTTTTTTTCTAAAACTATAAAATGAACTTTCTGAACTTTGTTTGTGAAAAAAAAAACTTTTTATATACACCCTGTCGACACTTTAGGCTGTATCTTTTCTCTCTCTCTTTTTACTACTTGATCTTTTCTTTTATCTTTTAAACCACTTTTTTTTAAAGTGGAATGAACCAAGTAACTTTACAGAAAAGGTAAGCTATATTATCTGTTGCACTTTACATAGTAAATTTAAATAAAACTGCTTAAAAAGTTTAGTCAATGAAGAGAAACTTTTTGATTTATACCAAAAACAAAAATAAATGTTTTATTTTTATCTTTTTAAAAATTATTCAAGAATGAATCAAATTATAAATTTTAATAGAAAATTTCAATCAAATTAAAAAATTCTAATGTGGGTAACACATATCGTAAATTTTTTTACAATTCGAGGTTAATAATTATTAATAAATCAATATATTTAAATTAAAAAAAAAAAAGAAGAAATATTAAGTCTGATTCGAACCGATGTGCTTCTAAGTTCTTTTAAAGATCCAAATATATTATTAATTAGAATTTTATTTGGCTATAACTCTGGAACCATTAAAAATAAGCACTAGTTATGATATATTGTTGAAAATCTGTCAATGAAGGCTTATTACTGCAGTTAAGAAAACTTCTAAAATCAAATTTTTTTGGATTTTGGAATTTTTTGGTCACTTATGGTTCAATCGATTGCATTGAAAAGAGAAGATGCAAAATTTATTTTATAACAGCTCTAATTCCAAAATTTCAACATCCTACGGCTAATCGTTTTTGAATTATGCCAGATATATATTTATGTACGTACAGATCTCACGCCAAACTAGTCAAAATGGATTCAGGGAGAGTCAAATTGGATATTTACTTTGAAATCTGAAAACCGAAATTTTTCGCGATTACAATACAATACTTCCTTTTATTTGTACCAGGTACAAATTTTTATTTGTATTTTTTTGAAAAAAAAATCAAAATCTGAAAAAAAAATTTCTTGTTATTTTGATAGAAGAAAAATATTTTTTTATTTCTTGAATTTATTATTGAAACTAAAATTTAGTTAAAAAAAACATCAAGCAACTAATTAAAGTATACTCAAAAATTACAGTCTTCTAGGAGGAAAAGGAAATCAACTTGAAAGTTGATTCTATAGCTTGAAATATGCAAAAAGGTTCATACAAGCAAGGGGAAGGCACATCGGTTCGAATCAGACTTCATGTCCTTTTTTTAATTTGTTTTTTTTTTTTTAATTTAAATATATTGATTTATTAATAACTATCAGAACTATCAAATCTAGCAATGCTTCGCTATTGCTAGATTTGAGTATATATATATATACTCAAATATATGTTATATATATATACAGAGTTATCATAAAAGAATGGTAGGGTTTCAGTAATTCATAGGAAGATTGTAAGGAAATTTCTGGAAGTTATATTGGTATCCCTGAAAGCTTCCAACCCAAAAGTTTGTTTATCAGCAATTGTAACCACAAAGTCAGTTCTTGTATTGTTGTTGCGGTGAGTTTATCGAGTTACTATGTTCTCGGATAAAGACAAAGCAAAGTGTGTTTTATTGATGGCTGAATTAAAATCCGTAATTTTAGTCAACGTGCGTTTCGACGTGAATTCGGAAGAGATCCACCACACAAAAATAACATAACACGTCGGTTCAAACGATTCGAAGAAACCGGATCGGTTAAGAAACAGAAATCAACGGGCAGACCAAGTGTACCGGACGAAACGGTTGAACTAATTAGACGATCAGCAATTAGAAGTCCTGGGAAGTCCATCCCCCGTCGAAGTGTCGAATTAGGTATTCCAAAATCAACAAAGTTTTACGTAAAAAACTGAAATTCCACGCTTATAAAATCCAGATACTGCAGGAATTGAAACCCGATGATGGTGTAAAACGTTACAATTTCGCTATTAAAATGTCGGACAGAATAAGTAAAAACGAATCATTTTTAGACGATATAATGTTTACAGACGAAGCTACCTTCCATGTGAATGGATGCGTTAACAGACACAATTCACGAATATGGGGCTCTGAAAACCCACACGCAATTATTGAGAAACAACGCGATTCACCTAAAGTTAATGTTTGGTGTGGTGGGATGAAAAATCGTGTAATAGGGCCTTTCTTCTTTGCTGAAAAAACAATTAATGGAGTTGTGTATCTTGACATATTAACCGATTATTGCTTTACTCAGCTGGATGAACTCGAAAATATTCATCGACTTCATTTCCAACAAGATGGTGTTCCCCCGCACTTCAGTGCATTGTTCACGGACGCTTTGAACGAAAAATTTGGAGATCGATGGATAGGCCGCCAAGGACTTTGGTCTCCAAGGAGTCCAGACCTGACACCTTGCGATTTTTTTTGTGGGGGTACATGAAAGCGTTGTTTATACACAAAAAATTCGCGACCTAAACCGCTTAAAAAACAGGATTAATGACAACCATAACAAAGAAATGTTAACTAATGTTTGGAGAGAAGTTGAGTATCGTTTGGACATTTGTTGAGCGACTAAGGGCGCACATATTGAAATTTATTAATTATGTAAAAAAATGTTTGATACACAAATTTGGAAAAATAAAACATAAACTGTAAGAGTAATTCTGTTTTAATTTAAACCATGTTCAAAACCGCACCATTCTTTTGTGATAACTTGTATAACACAATGGAATATTTGATAAAACATTAACAAAATGAACATTACGGAACTTCACAAAATTTAACCTTTCCCTTTCTCCCTTTCACCATTTTCCCTTTTCCCATTTCAGTTTACCATATTGCCTTTCCCCATTTCCATCGTATTTTCCATTTTTTTCCTTTCCTTCCCGTTTCGATTTCCTTATTTCCCTTCCATTTCCTGTTTTCCTTTCCCCCATTATTTTTTCTCCTTTTCCCCGTTTTTTCATTTCTCTTTCTTCCCTTTTACCTTTTTAGATTTTTCCCTATTTCCCTTTACCGATTTTTCCATTTCTCTCTTTTTCCCTGCGCGTAAATCGGTCGAGTAGTTTTTTAATCTATAGCGGACACACATATCGGAAACATTGAAATTGAATCATAAAATATTTTGTATAACGTGTGTTGCTTTTACGTCCAACAAATAGAACTGTTTTTTTTTTAAAGTATTTTTTTACCTGTCACAGATGTGACATCTTAGGTATATAAATAGTAGGTATATAAAAACACGTGCGTATTCGAATACAACGTTGAGTCAAAATTTCAAAGCAATCGGTGAAGAACTTTCGGTGATTTAAGATTTTGAATACACTAACATTTAGATTTTTATTTATATAGTTTATTAACCTCTCATTGTAAGAAAATTTTTACGATGAATAATAAACTAATAACAAAAATAATAAATAAATAAATAAAAATATCAAAAGTTATTAATGAAATAAAATTTTTCAATTTACTTGAACTTTTATGGTTTCCTTGTATGCCTATTAAATTACATATACACTTCTTTTTTTTTTTAATGAAAAGTACATAAAATTTTATTTCATTAATAACTTCTGATATTTTTCTTATTTTTATTTATTTTTTGTTACTGAATTATAAATGTGTATATGTAATTTAATAGGTGTACAAGGAAATTATGTAGTGTTCACATCAGATTTTTTAAAAACAGGAATACTGATTTCAAGAAGTCTTGAAATATTAAACTTAATATTAATATTAAACTTCTTAAAATATCAAAAGAACACTATACTGGACAGATCTCTTTTTAAAATTTTGAAGTTAAATTTCCAGAAGAAAAGACATCTGGGATTGGGGAACAAATCACCAAAAAAGAATGATTAAATATTATAAGGACAGGAAATTAAATGCCATTCATCGAGATCCTTAGGTAATCCGAACGAAAAAAAAACTATTTATCGATAATTATTATGAAATAATAATAGTATATATAATACAAAAATAGACTTAGTCTATTGTAAAATTGAGAATAATCGAAGTACTTACATCGATTATATTTGTGTTGTTAATTTTCAATTTAATTGGACTGCACTATAAGTATATGTAAATAATAGGGAAAAATTCAATTCAGTTTGTTTGATAATCAATAACGTTTTAAATGATGGCTTAACGAATATGAATGCGATTTAGCATATAAAAATATAATATAAGTATTGGAATAATACAAAAGATTTTATTTTGTCCTCGTAAATTGTTGAAATTCTCATGGGAAGTCAAGAGTACCGTAAAATATTTGTATTCAAATTACAAAAATGAATTCAATTCTAAATACAAATATTTATAAAATTCTTTTAGAATTAATTTTATATTGATTTATAACGACAAATTGTGTATTTACAGTATAAATACCTAGTATAATTTCACCTTATTGCTGCATTTCTCTCTTTCAAAACACACACACACACAGTGTTCCTAAATTGTGTGCTGGCTGTACTTTTTCGAATTCTACTTGTAAAACTAAACCAAAAAATCATCTGTTAATGAGATTCCATAGTTGTAAATTCTCTTGTCAGTTTCATGGCACGAATGATAACGTCTCAGTCTTTCATCAGGAAGTCTCGGGTTCGAATCCTGGTCAGGCATGACATTTTTCCACGTTAAAAAATTGTCATTTTATCTCATCCTCTGAACCAATACGGTGATCCCAGTGGCTTAAAAGAAATAAAGATGGTGATTCTCTTTATACAAAAGAAAAGACGAAAAAAACAACTAATAATCACCTTCGTCGATTTTAAAATTTTAAAATTTTCGTCGATTATATACACCGACCATCCATGCTGAATATTCTGAGAAACCTGGGCCTTCACCCTAAACTCGTAAACATAATAAAATTAACTTTAACCAATACCTAGTCCAGAATGAAATTCAGAGGTGAACTCTCTCGACCCTTCTCCATAAAAACTGGATTGAGGCAAGGAGACGGCCTCTCACCTCTCCTTTTTAACTGTACCTTCGAATTTGTCATGAGAAAATGGTATGAAATAAGTCCCAAAAATATAAAAACGGGTACTAAGAAAAACTCCATCGCACTAAATCGCCTGCGATTTGCAGATGACCTCGCTCTTTTAGCAAATAATATTCAAGAAGCCAAAACACAAATCATGAGCCTTCAAAACCTACCACAGAAGATAGGGTAATCCTCTGGTAATAGAGCACATTACAGTAAACAATCAGAAAATTAAAATAGTAATACAATTAAAATATCTAGGGGAAATAATAACTTATAATTTAAATGAAAAAGTGACATGGCAAAACAGGACAAATAAAATGATTAAATCCCAAAAATTAACTTGGTCAACATATAACAAAAAATGCCTTTCGACTAAAACGAAACTTAAAGATTATAAAACTGTAGTTCAGCCAGAAGTTTCCTACAGAAGCGAGACCCTTTTCAAAATCACTCAGAAAAACCGAATCGATAAAATTCTGAAAATAGAGAGGAGAATTGTCAGAACGTGTATCAATAAAAAACACCAAAAAGAACACCGATGGTGGGTTGTGCCAAACGAGGTGGTATATCGAGAAATAGAGCCTGTTACTGATACTATGCAGAAAAAAAGAATCTCTTTCTTTGGTCATCTCATAAGGACACCGGAAACAAGACTGTCAAGAAATATCGTTGAAAAGCTCTGGTTCCAAAAACTAGAAATAGGATGGATCAAAGAAATTATAGACGATATGAAAGAATTGGGGATTTCCCTGACCGACCTACAGAATAAAACTGGAAAAATTACAAAGCTAAAAGACAAAAACATTAGATTTAAACAAAAGACAGACAAACGACAAAATACAACGAAGAGGGTGTTTACGGATGAAGAAAAGAAAGCAAGATCTGAACGGATGAAGAAATACTGGGCAGCTCAGAAGAGTAAAATAACACGCTTTTCTCAGAAAAGATCTAACTAAAATTGACTTAAGTGGTCCCATGTTGGCCGTAAAAGCATAATAATAATAATAATAATAATAATAATAAATAATAATAATTAATGAGTTTCATAATATTAATTTTTCTGGTGACCCGATGAAGTCGGGTATTTCGGAAAAGACCTTATTCCGTTCTTCAGACCATTTCGGATGATGGTTAGGCTTCGGCGCTTCTGGTTTAACATGTCATCTATCTATTTTGTTTCTGTATGTGTTTCTCTCTATGATCCCCTCCGTCGTAATTCCGGGGTGTTCTAAATCTTTTCGTGTTTCTGCGAGCCAAGGGATTACAATTTTTAATGATGTTAAGTACGCGATTATTCTTTTGGTCAGTCGGTTTTCCGGCAGCCTACAAAGGTGTCCGAAAAATTTCAGTCGTCTTTTCCTTATGTCAGTTTCGATGTTTCAACAATTTCGTTCGGTTGTAATCTGTATCCTTCTTCAGTTTGTCTCGGTCCCAATATTTTCCTTATAATCTTCCTTCCCTGTATCTTTATTTTTTTCTATTTCGGTTTTCCTATTTAAGGTCAATCTTTCACTGGAATATAATGCTACTGGTTTAATAACCGTGTTGTAATACCGGATATTCGTTTGGCGCATGGGAGGTATTTCTTGCTGTAGAGATTTTGCACTAAACCTAGAGTTTTCCTGACCTTCTGCAGACGGTCCAATTGACTTGGTTTCTCATAGCTGTTCGGCGTAATAAATTCTCCTATATATTTAAAGCGAGAGACTTTATTTATAACTTTTGTGTTTAAATTTTGGATTTCTATTTTGGAGCAGATGAATACTGTTTTTTCAAACGGAATTTGTAGTCCTACTTTTTCTGCATATTCCTTGAGTGTTTCTATTTGTTTTATCGCAGTCCGTTCGTCTTCCGGAAGGATTGCCAAATCGTCTGCAAATGCCAGGTAAGGGATACTTAACCCACCGGGTTGGTCTAGTGGTTAACGCGTCTTCCGAAATCAGCTGATTTGGAAGTCGAGAGTTACAGCGTTCAAGTCCTAGTAAAGCCAGTTATTTTTACACGGATTTGAATACTAGATCGTGTATACCGGTGTTCTTTGGTGGTTGGGTTTCAATTAACCACACATCTCAAGTATGGTCAAACTGAGAATGTACAAGACTACACCTTCATTTACACTGATACATATCATCCTCATTCATCCTCTGAAGAATTATCTAAAGGTAGTTACAGGAGGCTAAACAGGAAAAAAAAGAAAGAAAGGTAAGGGATACTTAAATCTAATTTCAGGAATCCCAATGAAATCGGTTTGCAGTATTTTTGTTGTTTAAATGTATCTTCCTACTCTTTCATCACTTTGTCCAATGCGATGTTAAATAGCAGGAAGAAGAGTCCATCCCCTTGTCTCACTCCCGTCTTAATTTTAAAAGGTTCATAAATTTTATTTTAAATTTAGTTCTAGTTAGTTCTATTTAGTTAAATATTCTATTTAGTTCTAGTATTAATCTTCGAATTTTATGATCTAGTTCTCTCTCTTCTAGAATTTGGAAAAGAGATTGTCTATCTAAGGAGTCGTAGGCTTTTAATATTATTATTATGTTATAATTTATAAATTATTTATAAAATTTAATTAATAATATTTGAATTTGTATTCAGATATTAATTAAAACAAGAAAGATTATAAATAATAAAATTTTTTCTTAATGAAAAAATTACACATTAAAAAAAATGATTTAGTAGTTCACCAACGATGTAAAGTATTAAGTTCTAAGTTCTAAAAATGAACTGTCACAGGTGTTATTAATACATTTATCAAGTTTATCACGTATTTACTAGTCGTTGTATTTTAATTTCAGTGAAAAAAAAGTAATAATAATAATAAAAAGGTAAATAATTAGAAAAAAAAAATACGTGACAAATGTACAAAATTATAATTTTATTATGTTTTCCAGAAGAATAATAAAAACTTATGTAATTTAATACTCACGTATAATTTTTGAATTATATTTTATACTTAAAATAAACACACTCTCATAATTTAACATGGACCTCTTATCCTACATTAAAAAAAAAAAAAAATCAACACCTTTTAAAAAATATATTTATTGTACCTGCTAAGAGAATTTTAAACAAAAATTAATATTTAAAAAAAATAGACGACTATATAACACGTTCATTTGTTTTAATTTATTCTATCTAATAATTTAAATGAAAAAAATGTTTTTTTTTTTTAATTATTATTTTTTTTTATTTCACCATTACCACTTCAACTACTAGTATTATTATTACCACCGTTAAGGAAAATTACTTTCGTTAATGTGGCAGCCTTGCTTTATTTTCTTTCAAACTCGTATTTTTTTTTTTATTATAATTTTTTTTTCCTACCCCCGTTCTCTTATTTCTTTACTTTTTTTCCTTCATTTAATACTTCGCCTTTTTTTAACCTTGTTTTTTGTTGTATTTTTCTATTTTAGTCAGACTCGACAGTAACAGATTTATCACGTTTCAAGAAACGTAATGAATGGACATTTTTTACGTTTCTCGAATAATAATTAGGGAGTTTCTTTATATATAAAGTACATAATGCATACACAAACACACGCACACAGACACAAAAACATACACGCATACATAAAAAAAAAAAATAAATATATAATCTATATAAATAAAAATGTAAATGTTCGTTTGTTCAAAATCTTAAATCTGCGAAAGTTCTTCACCGATTGCTTTGAAATTTTAACATAACGTTGTATTCAAATACGCGCGTGTTTTTATATACTATTATTTATATACCTTAGATATCACACCTGTGACAGATAAAAATATGCTTTATTTGAAAAACAACGCTATCTGTTGGACGTAAAAGCAACACATGCTATAATAAATATTTTACGATTCCATTTCAATATTTCCGATATGTGTGTCCGACTAAAAAACTACTGGACCGATTTACGCGCTGGGAAAAAGGGAGAAAGGAAAAAATCGTAAAGGATAGATAGGGAAAAATCTAAAAAGGTAAAAGGGAAGAAAGGGAAAATGGAAAAAGAAAAAAGGGAAAAAAAAGGAAAAGGAAATGGAAAGGGGAAAGGAGAAAAAAGTAGAAAGGGGGAAAGAGGGAGGGAGAAAAGGAAATAAGGAATAGAGAAATGGTGGAAGAAAAGGGAAAGAGGGAGGTAAAGGTAAAAATGGGGGAAAGGAAATATGGTAAAATGAAAATGGGAAATGGGAAATGGGGAATGGGTAACGGAGGAAAAGGAAAGCGGGCAAATGAAAAGAGTAAAGACTGAATGAATTTTTCATTTAATTAACGTAATAAAAAATTCAATAGGACCATCTCAGGTAAAAAAATTTAGAAAGTGTAGACATATATGACATATCTTTATATATATATATATCTCTTGTGTGCGTGTATGAAAGTGAACTCATCCTAAACGGCTGGACTGATTTTGATGAAATTTTTTGTGTGTATTCAAGGAGATTCGAGAATGATTTATATTCACAATTTGGTCCACTGGAAAATGTTTTTTAATTAATTTTTTATTTATAAGTAATTGTTGATTTTAGAATGTTTTACATTGGATCCGGCAGACTGCGCTACCATCGCAGTATCGAATATTCAATAATATTCTATTTTAATTTTATTTTGTCCCGACAGTTGGTGCTGCGATCAAATTGAGAAAAATATTTCGTAATTTTGTGTTATTATTGTGTTACAAAAAAATCGCGAGAAAACAGTTTTTTAATAAATAAGAGGCTAATAAATCAGATGGAAATGTAAACAAAGGAAAACCAATCAGATCAATGCAAGATGGCCGCTGTCAAACACAACGACCAATCACAATATGGCCGTTGCCAATGTAAACAAAATCACAACTCATTAAGTAACAAGTAGGCAGCACTGCAATCGCGTTTAGAATTGTGCGAGTATTTCTCAATAGAAATAATATATTATTATTTATTGAAATAAAGTTTTAAAGTGTAATTAAAAAATATACATTGTGCAAATTTGTAAGGTACAGTTTTGAAGTGAAAATGTTTTTTTAATTTATTTATGTGTTGTTGATCTTTGGATGGTTAAGGTTCACAATTGGGTCCGGTAGGCAGAGCTGCGATCGCGTTTAAGAAGTTTTTTTTTAATTTTTGGTTTATCAGTCAAACCCGGAAGTTGGTGCTGCGATCGGATTCTAGGATTTTTTTTATTTTGTTGCTTTTTCGCATATCAGTTACTTGCGTCGTAACTTAGTGTTGTTCTTACATTAAAATTCGTATTTAGAGAATAGTTTGAATTAAATCCGATAGGTAGTGCTGTTCTGACAATTGGATTTATTTACATTCTGACTTTTATAAAGTGAAAGGTTAAATTTTGTTAAATTGCTAATGTTCAATTTTTTAAAGTTTTATGAAACTTTCAATTGTTGTCATTTAATCTGTATGTATACTCAGATCTAGCAATAGCGAAGCATTGCCTAGTATACTAGAATTGCGCGCTTATTGAGAATATTATATTATATTATTATTTATTGAAATAACGTTTTAAAGTTTAATTAAAAAATGTACATCGTGCAAATTTGTAAGGTGCAGTATTGAAGTGAGTATTTTACATGATTTTTCATGAATTTTAATTATGTATACACGTGCATTCAATAACAATCAACTTAACCTAGAAATTTAAATTGTCATTTCTCATTTGATTCTATGCAACATATGAAGTATTGAACGGTTCTTTGAAAATAAAAAATTTAAGTTTGTAAAATAAATTATAACATTTATAAAATTAAAATATAAGTTACTTATAGTATAGTTTAAAGTATATTTAAAAAATTGATTTTATATTGTTTCAGCCGATTAATTTTATAAAAAGTTTTCTAAAATTATTTTTAATTTACAATTATCTAAAATTTGGTAAAATAGATGTTAAAATAAAGAATGAGAAAAATGATAAAAATTTCTTCTAAAATTTTAACTACGTTGCTTTTTTACAGCTCTTTAATTTTTTTATTAATTGATTAATTAAGCTGTTACATGGTTATGAAACATCAAAATTATTTAATAAAATTAAAAAAAAAAATATGTAGGAGGTACTTTTTTAGAATGATGTTTAAGTGAAAATTAGTAGTAATGTGGATGAAAATTTATTAATTACACTAATTATTAATTTTACGACGTTTCGATTTTCGTCAGATATCTCAATATTTAGTGAAAATAAATTAATAAATAAATAATTAATAATAATAAATAATTAATAATAATAAATAATAATAATAATAATTAATAATTAATTAATTAATAATTAATTAATAAACCCATTACAATAATACAACAATCACAAACTGATAATATCATACTAATAGTCATTTTAATTACATTTAGAACACATTCCTGCTAATTTTAACTTAATTAAGTTACTTATATTGACGTGTGTGCATTTATTACAGAATAATGCCGCGTCAGGACAACGTCAATCGGGTCCGCTAGTATATATATATCTGGGTATTTTTATTGGTTTTGGTATTATCCATACAATGATATGGATAGTATAATGCAGCAGGTATCCTGTACGTAACAAGAATACAGATGCAGATCCGTCCTGCAAGTCAACTAAGCTTTCTGAACTTTAACGAGTGATGTAAATAAATAAATTTATTTATTATTTAATTTATTTATTTATTAATAAATAAATTAAATAAATAAAAAAAAAAAAACAATAAATCGGATCGATTCGAAAACTTACATTTATTTTAACTTTTAATTTTTATTACAAAAAAAATTAAAAAAGAACAGGACAAGCAAGTAAGGTTAGATTAAACAAGAACTCCTCATTTTTAAAAAGAAATTTCATATTTATTACTTAACCGAAATTATAAAATAAACAGTAAGAAACAATTTAAAAAATATTTGTCGTGTTACACAAATAAAACCTTTCTACAGACACACATATACTTGCAAACACGAGACCCAAGGTGACAGTTGTCCTAGTAATTGAAAGCAACATATTATGACAACCACCTGGACATAAGAGCTCGGTTTTGTGTGTGTGTGTGTGTGTGTGTGTGTGTGTGTGTGTGTGTGTGTGTGTGTGTGCATGTGCGTGTGTGTGCTTTAACACATTGCTTAAATTATCTCTTGTGATCAAATTCTTTATTTTTTTCAAGAACTCCTTTTTCTTTAGAAGTTGTCTTTTCATGTCTTTAGGGAATTTCTGTTTTTGTTTGTAACTGGTAAATATTACATGCCTTTTGAGAAACGTCTACACTAATATACTGGGAAATATAAGTATATATATATATATATATACAGGGTCATTCACGGCAACCGGATGTTTTTAAAATAATCATAAAAAATTGAATATTTACTTTAAAAACGTTTTATTGGTACTGAAACACTTATTAAATCAAAGCATTTGTTACTTACTCATGAACGAAAAATTATGTCCTGCAAGTGATGTCCATTTTGGGCAATACATTGTTGTAGTCTTTCACGGTAACTGGCCTCAATTCTTTGCGGCATGTCTACAACAATCTGGGTGACATGATGACGAATTGCGATCTTTAGGTCCTCCAATGTACGCGGTTTATTGCCGTACACACGCGATTTCAGAAACCCCTACAGAAAAAAATCACAACTACTCAAGTCGGGGGACCGAGGGGGCCAAGGAATGTCGCCTAATCTGGAAACGATCCGTCCCGGAAACAAGTTACGGAGAACAGCCATCGTTGCCCTCGCTGTGTGCGCTGTAGCTCCATTCCTGCTGGAATAACACATTTTGAAAATCGATTTCCCGGTTTCGTAACTCAGGGATGAAAAACGTATTCAACATCGCAATGTAACGATCGGCTGTTACAGTTACGGCAGTGTCATTTCCTTCAAAAAAATATGGTCCAATAACACCGACCTTTCCTATTGCACACCAGACAGTCACCTTTGGGCTATGAAGTGGTCTCTCGTGAAGCTGATATGTGTTTCTTTCTGCCCAATACTGGCAATTCTGTTTGTTGACGAAGTCATTCAGATGAAAATGGGCTTCGTCACTCATTAACGATATCAAATTTTCATTTGCATTTGTCGACAAAATTGTAATCGCTGCGTGAAATCTTGCTCGTTTAACTGCTGCACGACGACTATCGTGTAAGGATGGAAATGCAGGTCTTTATGCAGAATTCGTCTTAGGTTACGCAGCTTATTATTTATTACTATTTTTTTGATATGTGTATGTAATATACTGCTATGGATCTTGTTACATAGTAAAATGTAGTATATTTAAAAATTAAATCGACAATATTCATTAGATAGAGCTAAGATAAGGTTTTAAACATTATATGTCTTGTGTAATTTATTGTATGAAAATCATATTTAAAAATTAAATGGACAATATTCTTTAGTAGAACTAAGATTCGGTTTAAAATTTAAATGTCCTGTTGGTGTAATTAAATGAATAGGAATCATATTTAAAAATGAAGTTGACATTATTCGTTTGATCTAAATAACTAAGATTACCACTTTTAATTTTAAATGTCATTTTAATTTTATTTAATGTATTACAATTATTTTTTTTATTTATTTATTTATTTTTTTTTTTTTTAAGGCCGCAAAGAACCACTTTAGTCAGAATAATTCAAGTCTTTTTTGCCGATCTTTTGGCCTTTAAGTTCTTAGCTTTTACTTTCTCCCAATATTTAGTCGTTCTTACTGATCTTGCTTTACGATCCTCTTCTGAATAAACCCTTTTTGTATAATTAAAAGTTCTTACTTTAAAGTCGGTATTCGGATCTTTAATAACAAATTTTAATTTTTCGGATTTATTAAGTAAATTTTCGTAAATCAAATTTAATTCTTGCATGTTTTCTTTAATTTGTTTGATCTATAATGGAAGATTTTTTAAAGACCAAAATCCATCGATAATTCTCTTAGTAATCCTATCCTGCGGTAATCTTAACAAGTGTGCACAGAAAGAAATTCGCTTCTTTTTCATAGTATCGATGAAGGATTCCAAGTTTTCGTACAGAAATTTATTAGGCAATAATTTCTACTGATTTTCGTGTTTATATTTTTTGTTTATGCAGGTTCTAAGAATCCTGCGTTCAACTTTAAGCAAAGGTTCAGTCCTATTTTTCTGATTTAATCTAAATAAAGTCTCGCTCGCGTAAGTAATTACCAGTTTAACCACAGTATTGTTATGTCTAATTTTAGTCTTATTCGAGAGCGATTTTTTGTTGTAAGTATTTCTGGTTACTTGTACCACTTTAAATAATCTATTAAGTCTTTCAGTCCAATTTTGTTTTTCGTTACAATTATCTCTCCAAGATATTTACATTTTTCTACAAGTTCTACTTTGTTTCCATTAATATTCACAGAATTAATAACTAAACGATCTGAAGCCATCATTTTAGTCTTTTTGTACGAAATTTTAAGTCCAGTTTTATTCGCAAGTTCTTCTATGCTAGTTATTTGTATTCTGGCTTCTTCGATACTATTAGCTAATAAAGGCTAAGTCGTCGGAAGATCCTAGGCAATTTAAATTTAAGTTATCACTTTTGTATCCTATATGAATATTTTTTGGATTAATTTTAAACCGTTCGCGCATCAGAAATTCTAGTGCACAATTAAATAATAAAGACGAAAGTCCGTCGCCTTGTCTCAGTCCGGATTTTATGTAAAAAGGTTCGGAAAATTCGCCAAGAAACTTCACTTTGGATTTTGTATTTGTCAACGTTAAACCGATCATATTTACCGATTAAGGATCCAATCCGAGATTTCTCAGAATTTTTACCATCGAAGGGCTACGTATGTAATCGTACGCTTTTTTGAAATCAATAAAAGAGATAATCATGTGTTTTTTTGCTTTCTATTATAAATATCTATAAGTAATTTCAAAGTAATAATTTGATCTGGACAACTGCGCCAAGGCCGAAAACCACCTTGGTAATCGCCTAGCTCGCTTTCTAGTCGGTTCTTAATTCTATTGTAAATAATTCTACATAAAATTTTATACGTACAATCCAATAACGAAATTCCACGATAATTATTCGGATTTGTTTTGTCGCCTTTTTTTTTGGTAAAGGATGTATAATAGTAATAGTAAAATTATTTATTAATGCAGAAAATATTTTTTTAATTTAACTTTAATATTCAACGATCTCAAATAAGTATAAGTTCTGAAACGTCATATTAAAAAAAAAAAGAAAAGATATTACATAACGGAAAAGAAGATAAAAATCTATATTATATACATTATACGCGGTTTTGTAAACGATAACACCATAAAATAAATATTATATTTTTTGGAACTCATTCAAAAAGTGAAAATGAAATTCCGGGATAAAAATTTGGCTGTCAACAGTTTGGCATCTGTAAATATGAATCGTGCAGCTTGATATATAGTAAAGAAAAAAGAAATTGAAATTGTAATTTTTATTTTTATTTTTATTAAAATAATGTATACTTTTATTATGCTACCTATGTAATATATTATATATATATGTCGGAGAATAAAGTAGAGTGGAGTATCTTCCGACAAAACGATGAGAATATTCTTTAGAATATCGGTATTTTTAGTAGTTTTAAGAAATGTACTATTACTTGTAATATTTTGTAAAATAAGGTTTAAATTGTTTTATTGCGGTAGGCTTAGGCCTAGGTAGGCACATGGTTGTCAACGTAGTCGGGATCCCAGGACGATAGGGGTATCATAAAATTAATAAGGAAAAGGAAATATGCAGTAGGTATATTATTTGAGAATATGAAGAAAGGGTAGTCTTGCTTTGGAACCCAGATCGAACAGACGTCCTGGTGATCGCGAATTCGTTATTTCCCTGAGCCTCGGTCTATCGCAAGTTGTTTTAATATTATTTGAATTCTAAATTAAATTAATCTTATATTATAATTCGCGTACTACTGAGTTATTGATAAGTGATAATTATCATTTGTAATTATTTCATTGTACGAGTTATCTACTCATTTTTATTAATTGAACTTTATATATAATCTTATATATTCTCCACTTGTAATAATAAAAATGAGTGAAACACAAAACGTTGAATCCCTGACAAATCTCCTCGCCTCTCCGACATATATATATATATATAAAAGTCATGTAGACCTTAAAAAAAAGCATGAGGTAGATTTCACCGGTGCTAAGTATGGGATAAAAAAGATTTCCATCTTAAAGTTAAGAAAAACTTCAAATTTACTCAATACGACAATAGTTGCATATAAAAAAAATTTCACAACTTCATCCGTTGTTGTAAGGGTTGTTCATATCAAAAATTGTTGGAGACAAAAGTTTTAGGTAATGTTTAGAGGACTAACGACCACTTTAAATTGATTAGATACTGTGCCTCTTAAGGGAGGTATTATTTATTGTAATTTTTATTTACAAACACGGGTTAAAAATTATTAAATCAATATATTTAAATTAAAAAAAAGAGAAAAATTAAAAAAGAAATAAAAAAAAAGAAATGGAGATGAAGTCTGATTCGAATAGATGTGCTATCGCTTTAATAACCAAATATTTCATTAATTAAAATTTTAATTTTAATTTCGATTGCAATCAAAAAGAAAGGTGTACAACTAGATGTTACAACAGTGGTAAATCCAAAATTTCAACTTCCTACAGCTAATTGTTTTTTAGTTATTCAAGATACATACATACATACATACGTACATACAGACGTCACGCCAAAACTATTCAAAAATGAATATTTCCGTTGAAATATGAAAACCTAAATTTTTCGCGATCATATACTTCGTACAAGGAAGGTAAAACAGTTAAAAAAGAAAAAAAAAATGAAATCTGAACACCGAAATTTATCGCAGTCGACGATACATCCTTTACTTTATACAAGGAAGTAAAAACTACTGCACCATTTTACGCGTGAGTTTTTTCAAAATGATCCAAGTTGTTCGGAGAACATTTAAAGCTATTAAATCCTCGACCTGACCAGTAGAAAGAATGTTAGTGGGGTATTTTGAATCGACTACTGTATTAGAGAGTAATTTAATTTAAATGTTGTTTTGCCAGTTGGATTTATTTACATTCTGACTTTTATAAAGTGAAAGGTTATATTTTATGAAGTTCCGTAATGTTCATTTTGTTAATGTTTTATCAAACTTTCAATTGTTTTCATTTAATATATATATATATATATATATATATATATATACTCAAATCTAGCAATTGGGAAGCATTGGCGGGTCTGCTATTTTCTGATAAAATTATTGTAAAACATAAAACAATATATATATATATATATATATATATATATATATATTATTTAGAGCTTAGGGTATATCAACTATTATACATCATTAATAAATGATAATAGCATTCAATTAACCTGCAACCAACTTTCTTTAACTCCTTGTACGTAACTGATTTATAATGTGTGACCTGTTTATTAAACGTAGCCACTATCACAGAGCCGTGTAACTTCGCATCCATTAAAAAAATCTGATGTGAACACCACATGACTTCCTTGTACGCCTATTAAATTATATAGACACATTTTTTTTTTTTTTAATGAAAGCACATAAATTTATGATAAATGAAAAAAATATTCATAAATTTATGAATATATATATATATATTATATATAATATATAATATATGTATATATATACTCAAATCTAGCAATTGGGAAGCATTGCCGGGTCTGCTAGTTTCTGATAAAATTATTGTAAAACATAAAACAATAGCAGAACCAGCAATGGTGCGCTACTGCTAGACTTGAGTATATATATATTTAGAGCTTTGGGTATATCAACTATTATAATACATCATTAATAAATGATAATAGCATTCAATTAACCTGCAACCAACTTTAACTCCTTGTACGTAACTGATTTATAATGAGTGACCTGTTTATTAAACGTAGCTACTATCACAGAGCCGTGTAACTTCGCATCCATTAAAAAAATCTGATGTGAACACCACATGACTTCCTTTTACGCCTATTAAATTATATAGACACATTTTTTTTTTAATGAAAGCACATAAATTTATGATAAATGAAAAAATATTCATAAATTTATGAACTTACAAAATTTAACCTTTCATTTTTTCCCATTTTCACTATTTCCCTTTTCCCGTTTCCCTCTTCTATTTTCCCTTTTTTCATTTTTCTTTCACGTAAATCGCCCAGTAGTTTTTTAGTCTATAACGGACACACATACCACCAATTGCTTTCTAAATACATAGAAAAAGGTCTATTTATAAAAAGGAAGTCTATTTATATATTTGTTTCGGAAATATCTCGACACGGGCGTCCACCTAGCGAGAATAGTTTATGCAAAAAACTTTTCTTTTCAAAAACCATAAATACAATTTTTCGAAATATCTCGACTTTAGCGCTACCTAGCGGGTGCAAACTAATCGAGAAACTTTGTGAGCGTGCGCACAACTTACCAAAGTTTCATCGCAATCAGATGATTGGTATAGCAACGTATACGGGAGAAACAAACAAACATACATACATTTTTATATATATACTAGCGTACCCCGTCGCGACTTTGCCCACAATATAGATGTCGCTTCACTCGCAATACTTTTTTTAATAGAAAATTTATTTTTTTATTAATAACAAATATTTAATCAACAATAATATTACATTTAGATTTTCATTAAATCCTGATAAAACCGTAAATAAAAATTTTTATTAAAAAATACTGAAGGAATATACGATAAACAATGAATTGTTGCCCAAAACTTAAATAAAGGAAGATAAGAAAATTGAACAATATTTGTTAGACCAATCCATTTTATGAATGAATTAAAATAGTTCAATATAAAAGTCCAATAAAGATAAAGAAAAAATTTATTACAATCCCAAATGTAGCTATCCCTATCTCTATGGTTACTTGGGCTTCCCGTCACGATCAGACGGTCATGGCTCGCTTCGCTCTCCTTCCCGTTTTCTCCCGTTTCCCTTTCTTTCTCCCGTTTCTGTTTCCTTTACTTTCCTTTCCCCTTCCTCTTCCCCCATTTTCCCTTCCTCTTTCCTTTTTGCTCTTTTCCCTTTCCATTTCCTCGTTTCCCCTTTTTTCCATTTTCCCCTTCTTCTCTTTTTCGATTTTTCCCTATTTCCTTTTTCCGATTTTTCCCTTCCTCCCTTCTTCTCCCGCATACAACGGTCCAGTAGGTTTTTTTAGTCTATAGTGGACACACATATCGGAAACATTGCAATAGAATCGTAAAATATTTAGTACAGCGTATGTTGCTTTTACGTCCAACAGATAGCATTGGTAACACGAAATTTAGTTTTTTATCGATTTGAACCCCGTAACATCAAAATTTCGCAAAATCCTTTGTTAGTGTACGCCTACTTAAAGATACGAAGGTACCCTGAAAATTTCAAGTCTCTCCCTATAATAGTTTTGGTTGTACGTTGATTATGAGTCAGTGAATCAGTCAGGACATTCTCTTTTATATCAGAGATATGTAAGATTTATCAACTTATCAACTTATTGTAGATCATAAAAAAATTGGCAAATCATATTTTTTTTTTTTTTACAATAAATCCTTTAATTGCCAGAAAAAAAAAATGTACGCAGATAATTTAATTCTGAAAAACATCAATTAAACTGAAAAGGAATTTAAGAAATTTAATATTTATTGAAAACAAACAAACCTAAAAGTGGTAGAAAATCGCTATAGTTTAACACACACACACACACACACACACACACACACACACACACACACACACACACACACACGCGCGCACACACACACACACGCACACACACACACACACACGCACACACACACACACACACACACACAAACATTCGAATTCGACTCAATTGTTTTGTCTTTTTCCCAGATTAATTGAAAATATCTGGTCTTTTATCAATTTTTTAGGTCAGAATTTACCCATTTGGGTTCTATGAATTACCCAGAAAAAAATATAAAAATGATTCAACCCGCACAATGAAGGAGTTATTAACCAAAAAAAAGCAAAGACCATAGGATATCTTAATGTTTGTCATCTTTCACTGTTGATAACTATAATTTTATTAGATGAGAATTTAAATTTCCACAAACATATCATCTTGACACCGTTAGGGGAAGACACCCCCCGCCTTATGATGAACCCGGTCGTCAAACCATCTCCTTCTAGCTCTGATGGATTTTACCGGAGTTCGTCTTTTAGATCCTCTAAACTTGATAACAATACAGTCATCTGTTTGGTTTTTGTCAGGATGCCACCGTTGCAAATTTCTCGGGCAGACATTTGTAAATAAAGTAATGAGACTAGTTTTTTTGGCAGCCAAAGTAGCAACACTATAAAGATACTAGTAAATATATGTAGTTATATGAACAGTTGAATTATATTACGTACAGTAGAAGTCCGATAATCCGGCACGTTCGGGACCGGCTCGGTGCCGGACTACCGAAAATTCCGGTCTATCGGGCGGTAAATATAAGAACAATTAGATTAATAATTAAACTACAAATACAGTATGCAAATACATACAACAAAGTTTATTTTACATTTCATATAATGTATGTACACGTAGTGTAAAACATATTTCACTTAGATTTAAAAAAGTCACGAATGTCTTTTTGTTTTCTTGACTTTTGGCGTTTAGTATAAAATTTATTTCTAATGATATGGAAATCAATAATTTCTGAAGCACTGTAGCTAGTACTAGCCTCAGCAAAAGAGATAAAATTATTTAGTGATTCTGTAGCTTCTGCCCAGCTGATCTTTTCCTTTTCTTCCGTTTCGGCATCTGGTTTTTTTAATGTTTGTCTAGAAGCCAATTTTTCAGTTGTTACCGATTGAGAAGCAAACTTCATTAGTTCATCTTTTTGTTTTTTAATGTCATAAATAGTTGATAAGCCAATATTAAACTCATTCATTAAAACATTTCTATTCTCGCCTTTTTCTTGCCGTTTGATGATTTCTAGTTTCTGATTGAGAGTCAGTGTTATGTGTTTTCGTTTCTCTCCTTTTGAACTCGAAGGCTTAGGTTTCGAAAACATGGTCGCTGTACGGTTATAACGAAAATCACTTTTTTTATAAACAGTTTCAAAAGTTACGTTTACTGCGATGTGAAAGGACACAAAACAACAACGCACAAAAAAATGGCGAAGACGCTTCGTGATTGATTAACGGAGCTGCACTACACCTGAATTTGTTGTGACAGCTGAGACTAGCCGGCCTCTAATTGTTTCCGAACAATACCGAGCGTTTCCGGATGATCACGAACTACCCCGAAAACTTCCGAATAGCTCTCGAGCGTTTTTATTTGCTTTAAAGACACACTTTTGGAGAAAACCAAAATTTTTACAATTTTCCGGAGCGATGCCGGACTATCGGGCATTCCGGACTGTTGGATGCCGGACTAATGGACTTATACTGTATTAATATTTTTAGTCTATTGTTGCCACGTGAGAAGTAAAAAAACTTTTCATGAAACGAATTTTTGATGGGCGTTACAAAAATGAGTATAGCTAATTATGAGCAACGTTGTGCAATCAAGTTTTGTGTTAAAATTGGTAAGAATACTACTAAAAAAGTTTCAAAACTGAAAAGGGCGTATGGAGATGACGCTCTGTCAGGAACCTAAAGCATTTTCAGATGGCCGGGAATCAGTTGCGGACGATCCACGCTCTGGAAGACCGTTAACATAAAAAAATGACGACAATATTGAGCGAATCAAAGAACTGACAAGGTACGACCGGTGATTAACTGTCAGAATGATAGAAGAACAATTAAATTTGAACCGTATCACAGTCCATCAAATTTTTAAAAACGGACATGAAAAAAGTTTGTGAAAAATTAGTCCCAAAAAACCTCACTGTTGAAAAGAAAAACTACAGGATGGAAGTGTGTCGTGATCTTCTAGGTCGAATTGAAACTGATTTTCTAAAAAAAAAAATGTTATTACTGGTGATAAATCTTGGATATTTAAGTACGACCCAGAAACAAAACGCCAGATCAAGGAGTGGCACACTTCAAACTCACCACGTTCCAAAAAAGCAAAAAGGAGAAAATAAAAAAAAAAAACAGAACCGTACTACTCTGTTTCTTCGGTAGTAATGGCATTGTCCATAAGAAGTTTTTGCCTACAGGACAGACTGTAAATCAATACGTTTACTAAGAAATTCTTGAAAGACTGCAGAAAAGTGTTGCCCGCGTGAAACCAGCCATTAAAGACAACTGAATGCTGCATTATGACAATGCACCTTGTCATACTACACTCTCAATTAATGAGTTTTTTGGGAAAGAAAAACATTCCTGTAGTTCCTCAACTATCTTATTCACCTGACTTGAGTTCCTGTACTTTTTCCTGTTCCCGACTTTAAAAAAACACCTGAAAAGACACCGTTTTTGGAACAGTAGAAAACATAAAAAAAAAAATGTTACGACCATCTAAAAGATATTCCTATTTCTGAGTTCTCCAACACTGCTATGAAGAATTGAAAAACCGTTTTAAGTGTTGTGTGGCTTCCCAAGGGAAGTATTTCGAGGGGTCCGTATATATGGATTGTAAATAAAATGTTTTTCTGAACCAGTCTCATTAATTTATTTACGGACCTCGTATGTCAAATTCATTCATTATAAAACTCAAACTAAAATCTTTGCAATATGTATAACGACAGTATGTCGCAGTAAAAAGTCTTAAATTAAATATAAAATTAAAGCTGTTGATATTTTTTTTGTAATAATATTAATCCGGACACAATTACTATTAATAAATAGAGAAATTTAATGTTATGTGATTGGTGGAATACAGTATTACGATATAATATTGTTAGAATACAGTATTGGGAAATATTGATGTTTAAAGTTGTTCCCGGAAGGTTTGACGTTATAAATTTATTATTAAATTATTTGTTCCGAGAACATGTCAATTAAAAATATTCATTAAAGAGGAAAATGATTAATAATTATATTAGAGATAAATTAATTTCTGTTACTATGGCAAAAGAAATAAGTTGTGAAGTTTTCCTTGTCAAAGATGTGTGCACTTTAGTTACCATAGTTACTGCTATTATGTCTTGTAATTTAGTTTCTTTTTTAGGTTTCTATAAAGCCAGAATACTTTAATTGTTATTTATTAGTACTATTCTCACACCTATAAGGGTATCGGACGATGCGGGAGTCCTGGTTACACGGTAATAGCGAGGAAAGCGAGATGTGCGGTCTAGGGGTCGATCCCTGGCCCCGAGAGGCCCTTGGAAGGACCAGGGCTGGTCATAAGAGGCCAAGAAATCGGCACAAGGGCCTAGCAACGGAACGCAAGAATGGCGGTAGTTTCAATATTTCTCCCTACAGATCGTAGAGCCTGGAAAATGTCCCTTGCTGCTGTATCTTACTATTATCAGGCGGATTTAATCGGTTATTTAGTGGCGGTTATAAATTTTAAGTTTTATTTACGGACGGATTTGGTAATTTGCGTTCCTATCCGTATGGACCACGGTGTAATTTATTTACTGGTTCTGACCGTGATAGACTAAGCTTTTGAGCCTAGTAATCCCAGCGTTATTCACCTTCAGTCCATCCGCTTGTACCATAGGCACTGGTACCATTCGGTACCAGCACGTATGGGCTAGCAGGAGTACGCCTACCAGCGTCCTAGTGATTTGGAGGGAGAAATGCGCCCCGTTCTCCAGACGGCTGACTAAATGAAACTGTGGTCTCTTCGTGAGACGGTGTGGGGTGTTGTCTAGCTTTTTATAGTTTAAAAAAAATTTAATTGCGAAAACGGTCTTTAATTCGCGAAAATTTAATTCGCGGCCGGTTTTTTCGCGCGGTTTCCATTTATAGATTACGCGATATAAAGACTCCTAAGCCTGGTTTGTCATTTTTTGACTCTCGTACCGCCTCTTCACGGTGATTCATTTAATACGGAATGAGGCCGTTTTCTTATACTCTGTAGAAATATATTTTTTAAAGGTATGTATGGGTTCCCAAGATGCTGTCCGACCATCACAAAACAATGAGAATGGACGCCTCCCTAACGTTTCTCCAGCGCTACCACAATGAAGGAGAAGATTTTTTGAATAAAATTGTCACAGGGGACGACACACGGATCCATTTTGAAACTGAAAAAACAAAAGAACAATCCAAACAGTGGATGCATTCTCATTCTCACAGTAACCCCAAAGAAGTTCAAGCAAACCTTCTCCAGCAGAAAGTGTATGGCTACAGTGTTCTTGGACCGGAATGGAGTTCTTTTGGTGGAATTCATGAAACGTGGCATGACCATCACTGCAGCCTAATACTGCGTGACTCAACGTCTACGAAGGGCAATTCAGAATAAGCGGTGAGTAATGTTGTCATCAGGGATTGTCTTCCTCCATGACAATACTCGGCCGCACATTGCAGCTGTAACAAAGAAGCTCCTGAAGCGTTTTCGTTGGGAAGTGTTTGATCACCTACCATACAGCCCGGACTTGGCTCCATCCGATTTTCACCTCTTTGCTCACATGAAACGCTGGCTAAAAAAACAACCTTTTTGGCACAGGCATCGAGCTGCAGACCGGCGTAGAAACATGGCTGAAAACACAGGTACCGGAAAACACATGGCTGAAAGTTGGTACCACGCTACGACAAATGTCTAAATTGGAGTGGCGACTATGTAGAGAAATAGCGTAACTATGTAAGTACTTGTTACAAATAAAAAAATTTTTATTTTCACTGTGGTTTTAATTTCGTGACCGATCGGACCTTGAAAAAAAATAACCCTCGTAGATATTAAAATTCTACGGCTAATCGTTTTTGAGTCATGCGAGATACAGACGTCACGCCGAAAACTGGTCAAAATACATATTTCCTTTGAAATCTGAAAATCGAAGTTATTCGAATACAAGGAAGTAAAAAAAAAAAATGATCTTGCTTTATAGGAACAAATATTTTCCTTAATTTTTAACGAAAATATCTATTTCACTTGGACAATCGGAGTGTCTGAGAAGAAAAGATTAGAAGCTTTTGAAAGGTGCTATTGGAGAATGTTAAAAATCAGATGGGTGGATAAAGTGACAAATGAAGAGGTGTTGCGGCAAATAGATGAAGAAAGAAGCATTTGGAAAAATATAGTTAAAAGAAGAAACAGACTTATAGGGCACATACTAAGGCATCCTGGAATAGTCGCTTTAATATTGGAAGGACAGGTATAAGGAAAAAATTGTGTAGGCAGGCCACGTTTGGAATATGTAAAACAAATTGTTAGGGATGTAGGATGTAGAGGGTATACTGAAATAAAACGACTAGCACTAGATAGGGAATCTTGGAGAGCTGCATCAAACCAGTCAAATGACTGGACAAAAAAAAAATTGTTTTCCTTTCTTTACGATATTCTTAATATAAAAATTTATTTGAAAAATATATATTTGAAATTTACTTAAATATATTATTTATTTCTACAAGAGAAATAAATTTGTTTTTAAGGGAATTACATGGAATTGAAATTTACTTGTAAATCAATTCCCTAAAAAAAAAAAATGATTTAAATATCTCGCACAAAAAAGGTAACGTAAAATAAATTAAAAGAAAATTCTAGCTTTTCTAATTTATTAATTTCATTTATTAGTTTAATATATATTTTATTCTGATGAATTTATAATTTACTAAAAAAGAGCGAATAATAATAATAATACTACTAGTAATCAGCAAATTTTACTTCAAAAACAGGAAAAAAAACTAAATTAAAAATAATTTTCCAAGTAAATTATTCAACTAAATTAATGTAACGTATTTCCTGCGTTTAATTTTTCTTTTTTCTTTTTTTTTTACATAAAAAAGTTTGTTTTGAACTTAAAGTAAAAAGTAACTGGTGTTTCCTACATTAAATTCTATTTGCTTAGTATTTTATATATATATATATATATATATCTTCTTTTTTTTTTCAGTAAAATAAAAAACCCGTGAAGCAATAGAGTTTACAACAGGGAAAAAGTAGATGAGGGTTCAGTAAAATGATGGAGAGAGAGAGAGAGTGAGAGAGAGTGATTGAGCGAGTGAGTGAGAGAAAAGTGAGAGAGAGAGAGAACACAATTTAAAAACATTAAAGTACAAATAAATCATTTAAAATTAACTTTTTGAAAAATAAATACAAATTTATAAACAAACTTTATAAAGCATATTCACTTTTATTTTTATGAACGTATACTTATTTATTTTTTTAAAGTATTTTTTTATAATACATAATGTATATTCACTTACGTAGATAGTTATCCAGTTAAAACAGTTATTTATTTATTTATTTTTTAACATTTAAATATTATATTAAAACATTATATAGCATTAGTTAAGTCGAAAAGGAAACTTTTTCCCCCTACTTTATCGTTGTACTTAGACTCACTCAACCAAACCAGAAACACACACACACACGCGTGCGCACACAAACACACACACACACACACACACACAGTGCCAGACAGATAAAACTGCAGGTACATAATTTAATGAATAAATAAACTGTTAAAAGTACATTTTTCGAGACGTAAAAATAAACTAAAAATGTCTTATTTTACTTCTCTTTTTTAATTTAATAAAAAAAAAAAATAAAAAATAAAAAACATTATATTTTAAGATCGGGTTTAGGTATTAGGTAGCTTTCTTTTATGAAAGCTACCTCCTAATACCTAAACCCGATCTTAAAATATAGCTTTCTTTTATGAAAGCTACCTATTGTAATGGGTACCATGATTCGACTTCCGGAAATTTTTCGATATATCTTCGCGTTTCGCATCCCCCAGACCCCAAAATTACCATCAGTTCAAAGGTTTACATATATATTTATATATATATTTCACTTTCTTGTGGACACGATAACTGCCGTAATTTTGCGCCAATCACTTAGAAATTGTTCCTTAAAAATAACTCGTCCCAAAATCTAGTTCGTTAACGGCCAAAATTGGACTATTGGGGTGGAAATGGGGGAGCTACGGATAAGGGCCTAAAACATATCTAAGAAAATAAGTTTTTTGATATCTCCAACCTTTGGTCCAGGGGGTCGAAAAATGGGGTTTCAAGGACAAAAAAACAATCACACCTCCCTTAATAGGCACAGTATCAAATCGGTTTAAATTAAAGTGGTCTGTAATCTTCTATACATTACCTAAAACTTTTGTTTGCAACAATTTTTAATATGTTCAACCCTTACGGCAAGATATAACCAAAACAAAAAATAGTTACACCTTCCTTATTAAATATCAAATTCGTTTAAAGTTTCTACTATTCTTTGGATAAGGGTCTAAAACTTATCTGAAGAAAGGTTTTTGATATCACCAACTATTGACCCAGGGGGTTGAAAAAATGGGGTTTCAAAGACAAAAATTCATAATTCCCTTAATAGGCGCAGTATGGACTCGCTTTAAAGTTGTCGTTAGTCCTCTAAACTTTACCTAAAACTTTTGTCTGAAACAATTTTTCATATGACTAACCCTTATGGAAAGGGATGATAAAAATATTGCTGGAATTGTAAAAAGATTAAGCTTGTCGTACGCTAAAAATTTGAAACTTTTTATCACATGTAACCATTGTTGTATTGAGTAAATTTGAACTTTTTCTTAACTTTTAAGTTGGAAATCTTTTTTATCATCTATTTAGCACCGGTGAAATCTACCTCCACTTTTTGGCGTGCCGAAAGGGATTTTTTTAATTAAATTTGGTGTGCATAAATTGAAAACAATTTTCTATATACATTTTTTAACTTTTACATTTGAAAATTACAAAATAGCGACCACTGAAATTTATTTAATCATTGATTATTAGGTAAAATATTAATTTTATTGAATTACTTACTACTAACCGCGACTTAGCACGTTTACTTATTACAATGCCTGTCTCAATAGTGGAACGATATTGTTTTGCCTTTTCATTTGTTGTAGTCCTGGGTCCGAATTCCGATCAGACAAGGCATTTTTCATACGTTAAAAATTTTCATTTTCATATTCCCTTCTTTGGTAAGTTTCTGTTCTTGAATGAAATCATCAGTCAAAAGTTTTTTTATAAAAAAAAAAAAATTCATCAAAATCGGTACAGAAGTTCTCGAAAAAAATTATACGTTTCAAAAATTAATAATTTAAAAAAACTGAATTTCTTCATTCTTCGAAAAAATAACTAACGTTTGATGTCGGTTTTTTTGTAGCCTATTTGTTTCTCTATTAAAAACAAGAAACTAAATTCTTGCCTAGTTTTGCACAAAAAGATTCAAGATTTGTAATTTTATCTTGTTTACACGTTCTAACTTGCAGCATCATAACGAACCAAACTTCTGTCATGCCCACTTAAATATTTTCTACCTTAAATTGATAAAAAAAAACTTACCAATCTTCATCAAATTTTCATTTTTTTTTGTCTTCAGACATTTGATTGGTTTGATGCAGCTCTCTAAGATTCCCTATCTAGTGCTAGTCGTTTGATTTCGGTATACCCTCTACATTCTACATTCCTAACCATTTACTTTACATATTCCAAACATTGTCCATTCCTACACAATTTTTCCCATTAACCTCTGCCTCCAATACCAAAGCGACTTTGGTATTCCACGATGCCTTAATATGTGGCCTACAAGTTCTTCTTTTGTCTATATTTTTCCAAATGTTACTTTCTTCATCAATTTGCCGCAATACCTCTTCATTTGTCACTTTATCCACCCGTCTGATTTTTAACATTCTCTTATAGCACCATATTTCAAAAGCTTCTAATCTTTTCTTTTCAGGTACTGCGATCGACTAAGTTTCACTTTCATATAAAGCTAAGACAAAACATATACTTTCAAAAATGCTTTCCTGATGTTTAAATTAATTTTTGATGTAAACAAATTATATTTCTGACTGAAGGCTTGTTTCGCCTGTGCTATTCGGTATTTTATATCGCTCCTGTTTGTTCATTTTTAATATTCTATTTCCCAAATAACAAAATTCTTCTACTTCCATAGTCTTTTCCTCGCCCTATTTTCACATTCAGTGGTCCATCTACATTATTTCTACTATATTCCATTACTTTCGTTTTGTTCTTGTTTATTTTCATCCTGTAGTTCTTTCAAGGGACTTAATCCATGCCATTCATAGTTTCTTCTAAATCCTTTTTACACTCAGCTAGAATTACTATATTATCAGCCAAATTGTAGCATCTTTATCTTTTCACCTTGTAATGTTAATCCGGATCTAAATTGTTCTTTTACATCATTAACTGCTACTAAAGATTAAAAAGTAACGGGGATAGGGAACATCCTTGTCGGACTCCCTTTCTTATTACGGCTTCTTTCTTATGTTCTTCAATTGTTACTGTTGCTGTTTGGTTCCTGTACATGTTAGTCAAAGTTCTTCTATCTCTGTATTTGAACCCTAATTTTTTTTAAATGCTGAACATTTTATTCCAGTCTACGTTATCGAATGCCTTTTCTAGGTCTATAAATGTTTATTAATCTGTGTTCTAAAATTGCTTCCCTTGTCCCTATACTTTACCTGAAACAAAATTGGTCTTCTCCTAACACTTCTTCCAGTCTCTTCTCATTTCAATTTTTCAAATTTTCACACGCACAACTAAAGATACACTACTACATTATACCTAAATTTCAATGAAATTGATCTAGTAATTTTGGACATTTTTGAGCTGGAAAATTTTATACATAGACCTATAAATAAATAAATAAGGAAACCTCAATTTAAACGAATAGTATTTTCGTACTTCTCACACCTCAAAATGTAAAGAAAATTCATTTTTACCCCCCAGTGTAACTGAAAGAAATACCGTACTTTTCTTATAAGTTTTTAAAAAATATTCGTTGAAATCTGTACAGTAGTTATTCGTGAATCAGTAAGAAACAAAATTTTAAATTTTCATATCTTAGTATGATATTATATTACAACATTTATTTCTCAATATTCGAAATTTTCTTTTTCATAATCATCGATGATATCACCATTTAAATTTGAAACTTGAATTTGGGACTGTTATAACATCTAGTTGTCCAACTACCCTTTTGATTGCAATCGACTGGGCAAAAAGTGTTTAAAAAAAAAGCCCAAAATCCAAAAACATTAGATATTTGACTTTTTCTTAACTGCAATAATAAAACTTAATTGAAGGCTTTTTAAAGATATATCATAAGTGGTACTTATTTTCAATTTATCTAGAATTATAGCCAAATAAAATTTTAATTAATAAAATATTTGGATCTTACAAGGGGAAGGACATCGGTTCAAATAAGACTTCATCTCCTTTTATTTTTTTAATTAATTTTTTTTAATTTGAATATATTGATTTATTAATAATTATTAACCTCTGATTCTAAAAAAAGGTTTTACAATATACAATAATTCAATAACAATAAAAAAAAAATATGAAAAAATATCAGAAGTTATTAATGAAATAAAATCTTATATACTTTTCATTTTATAAAGATGTGAATATTTTTACTTTTTTTTGTCTTTAGTCATTTGACTGGTTTGATGCAGCTCTCCAAGATTCCCTTTCTAATTCTAGTCGTTCATTCCCGTATACCTCCTACATCCTACATCCCTAACAATTTGTTTTACATATTCCAAACGTTGCCTGGCTGGACAATTTTTTCCTTCTACCTGTCCCTCCAATATTAAAGCGACTATTCCAGAATGCCTTAATATGTGACCTATAAATCTGTATCTTCTTTTAGCTATATTTTTCTAAATGTTTCTTTCTTCATCTATTTGCCGCAACACCTCTTCATTTATCACTTTATCCACTCACCTGATTTTTTTTATTCTCTTATAGCAGTACATTTCAAAAGCTTCTAATCTTTCCTTCTCAGGTACTCCAATCGTCCAAGTTTTACTTTCATACAAAGCCTTGCTCCAAACATATACTTTCAAAAATCTTTTCCTGACATTTAAATTAATTTTAGATGTAAAAAAATTATATTTTTATTTAAAGGCTCGTTTCACCTGTGCTATTCGGCATTTTATATCGCTCCTGCTTCGTCCATCTTTTTTCATATATATTCGTGTAATCTCTCTCTCTCTCTCTCTCTCTCTGTCGTAAACTCATTTAAAAATCCAAATTAAAATTTTTATTCCTTTGAATATACTGTTTTAACAAATAAAATTAAAAATCTATAATTTATATCATTAATAGAAAATTTTTCTAAACGAAACAAATATACAAGTATATATATATTTTTTTTCTTTTTTATTTCAATTTAAAAAATATGTCACGATAATCGGAATTAAGGATTTTATTGAAACAAAAATAACATTACGATAACTTTCAGGATAATCCGATGTAAGGATGTTTCTAAAGATGCACAAGTCGGTTGTAAAATCGAGAAAAAAAAATATATAAGGCAAAAGAGATTTAAAGGACGTAAAGCTGGAATAGATTCTGAAAGCTAAGTGGAGGAAGGTTGGTGATGTAAAAGAAGGTTTGGGTTTTTAAAAAAAAAAAAAAAATTGTGGGATGAGTGTGGGTAGGATAAAGAAAGAAAATAGTGGTGTGGAGTACAGTTGGATGGGGTATACAAGAATTGTGGGAGAAAACGGATTGGAATCGAGATATCGAAACTAATCGAATAAAACCTTACTCTGCTGAGAGTGAATCCCTCACTTATACGGAGTCTCCATACACTCTTCTAGTCTGTCTGTAGAAACGGATACGACTACCATCTAACAGAACAGCGTTCTCTCTCTCTCTCTCTCTCTTACGATTTCTCATTTACTTTCTCACTTCCTCTACGTATCTTCAAACATTCTGTTCCTCTTTCTCTTTGTGTACCCTTTAAACTTCCATCTCTATGCCTCTCTTCGTTATCAATCGGTAAAGTAGTATGAGACTAAAAGAGATTATGGATAATAGGAGAGGACGGAGTCAGGGGAAAATTTTGAGACAGATGGAGAGGGAACAAGAAGAAGAAGAAGACAAAACTAAAGGGATTGTATCTTACGGATTGGAAGAAGAGCATAGAGACAGACCGTTCTGCTAATCTGAAATCTCGAATCCAATTCCTGATCATCATACACACTGCTAGGTCTTTCTAACTTCTCTTGGGTCCTGCCCTCCTATCAATCCCCCTCCCATCGTCCAGAATATAACCAGCCCACCATACTTAGTCTTTGTTGCATGCTATTTCCCTAAACCTCTAACCCTCTCCTATTTTCCTTCTATTACAACAATATCATTTCATCCCCTCTTTTCCTTATGAAATCGACCCCCTAACTTATCTGTATTCATAACCACATAATACTTATCAATTTCAAAATTTCATCTCTATTATTACTGAATATGGAATTTTCTAACTCTAACTTAATCCATGATATTTGACTGTCCACTCAATTTGTAGGTTATTTAAATTAATATGTAACATTGAAAATTTTGATTCGGTTTAATATTTAGGTAAAATCTACCAGTTTTTATATTTTTTATTCATTAAACTTTAATAAATAAATTCTCTACAAGTTATATTAAAATATTTTTATGTATTAATAAACCATTTAAAAGATTATTTTAAAACAAACATAAAACAGTATGTATTTCTTCGATTCCAATATATTATATTTTACTACAAATTTCTCGAAAACTATTAAAAATACAGACCTGGAAATAAACTAATTATTTATTTTTTTAATATTTCAATTCAGATTTTTTTTTTGGCTTCAGTCATTTGACTGGTTTGATGCAGCTCTCCATCTAATGCTAGTCGTTTCATTTCGGTATACCTCCTTTTTTTTTTTTTTCTCTCTACTCTCCCCGACCGGATATCCAATTAACTATACTCAGTCGGGGAGAGTTTCCTTTTACTCTCAAAGGAGGCGTCCCCCACCCACCGGCTATACGTCCGGCACGGCAGGTTGGCCTCCCCGGTCTCGAATCTTTTGTTTTACATAGCCTGCCTCTAATCCCCCGCTTTAGAGCCAAGGTCTGGCTATGCCGTCCCCCAGCGCCTCAGCAGGGAACCGGATCTCGGTCTTTACGCCTTTGGCCTCTAATCGACAGCGCCGACCCCACAAAGAGCCTAAGCTTCCATAGGGACGACCCCGCCGACCGGAACTTGGTCTTTTATTTTAACCCAAACTCAAACTCCCCTGGAGTTCACCCCCTTCTCAGGTACCCGCACACCAAGGCGTACAGGCCCTCCATGGAGTGACTGTCCGCCCTACACTACTGTTTATACTCCCATTCTTCTGTCTTCATCCTCTTTGGCCCGCAGGACCTCCCCGGCGAACCTGCGGAACCATTCCCAGTTCTCATTGTTGTACCCCAACCAGTTTATGAGATTTTCTGGTGTAAGACCATTAATTACTATTTGACCTCTGTTAACGGCCAATCTTGGACATATGAACAACGTATGTTCGGCATCGTCGTTCTCTGGACAATAGATGTACTGCGGGGTGGCTCTCTTCCCGATCATATACAGATACTGACCGAAAGAGCCGTGCCCCGACAGTAACTGTGTCATGTAAAAATTGACATCTCCGAGTCTATTGTTATTCCAGGTTTTAATATTAGGGATTAGGCGTCTGGTCCATTCTCCCACTGTGGACCCTGCCCACTCTTCTTGCCATTCTTGTTCTATAATCCCTTCCATCTCTTCTTTCGACATACCGCTGTGTCTGAGGGTTCTGGCTTTTATCTGAAAGTCTATGGGTAGGACCCCGGTCAGTACGCACAGCGCGTAATACGATACCGTACAGTAACTAGCAGCTACACGCAGCAATGCCAGTCTATGGACACTTCTCGACTTCTTTTTATTTCACTGTATGTTCATTGCCGCCCCCCATATGGGAGCCGCATACAGTACCGCCGAAGTGATAGCCGCGGTTATCAATCTTCGAATAACCATTTTAGGTGTGCCGTGGTTTTGAAATAATCCTCTTAATCCCTTTACAGCAGGAGTAACTCTCCCACAAATCATATCAATATGCTTGCTGAACTTTAAACGTTTGTCCAGAAGTACCCCCAAGTATTTTGTTTCTTTTACTTCATCAATTCTCTGTCCTCTGATATTTAGATTCACACTTCTTAATGGTCTTCTACCCGAGAGGAAGGGGCAACAGGATTTATTAGGAGCTATTTCTAATTTGTTATCCTCCATCCATTCATCTATTGTTCTAAGCGCTTGGTTTGCTTTGTTCTCCAGTTCATTAATATCTCTGTCTTCTGCTAATATTCCGATATCATCCGCGTATCCTACTATCGATACCCCTTCGGGGTAGTTCAGCCTGAAGATTTTATCATAGAAAACATTCCATAAGGTTGGGCCAAGGACAGATCAATGCGCAACCTCGGTATACCTCCTACATCGTATATCTCTAACAATTTGTTTTACATACACCAAACTTTGTCTATCTGCACAATTTTTTCTTTTTACCTGTTCCTCTAATATTAAAACGACTATTCCAGGATGCCTTAATATGTGTATCCTATAAGTCTGTCTCTTCCAGATTTTATATAATACTACTAAATTTATACTTTAATTTGGCTCAAAAAGATTACAGTCTGGCTTAATATTACTGAAGACGTAGAAATATTTCACCAGCTCCTGACGTCCTTTAAATAGAATTACTACCAATAATACTATTATTTAAATATTTATTTACAAAAAATATAAAAAAAAATTACTAAAAAAATAAAACTTTTTAGTATAACTGTAAGCTGAGAGTAAAAAGGATTTAAAAGAAACAATGAACGGCATGGATGAAGTCCTACGCAAGAATTATCGCATGAAAATAAAACGAAAGTAATGAAATGTAGTATAAATAACAAAGATGGACCACTGAATGTGAAAATAGGAGGAGAAAAGATTATGGAGGTAGAAGAATTTTGTTATTTGGGAAGTAGAATTACTAAAGATGGACGAAGCAGGAGCGATATAAAATGCCGAATAGCACAAGCTAAACGAACCTTCAGTAAGAAATATAATTTGTGTACATCAAAAATTAATTTAAATGTCAGGAAAAGCTTTTTGAAAGTGTATGTTTGGAGTGTCGCTTTATATGGAAGTGAAACTTGGACGATCGGAGTATCTGAGAAGAAAAGATTAGAAGCTTTTGAAATGCGGTGCTATAGGAGAATGTTAAAAAACAGATGGGTGGATAAAGTCACAAATGAAGAGGTATTGCGGCAAATAGATGAAGAAAGAAGCATTTGGAAAAATATAATTAAAAGAAGAGACAGACTTATAGGCCACATACTAAGGCATCCTGGAATAGTCGCTTTAATATCGGAAGGACAGGTAGAAGGGAAAAATTGTGTAGGCAGGCCACGTTTGGAATATGTAAAACAAATTGTAAGGGATGTAGGATGTAGAGGTATACCGAAATGAAACGACTAGCACTAGATAGGGAATCTTGGAGAGCTGCATCAAACCAGTCATATGACCGAAGATAAAAAAAAAATGTATAACTGTACATTTAGGTTTTATTAAAAAAAAAAAAAATATATATATATATATAAGTGTTTCTTAAAGGGTGTGCTGCCTATACTTTTTCGGATTGTACTTGTAAAACTAAACAAAAAATATCGTTAGGAAAAATAGCCATTTATCCTTTGTTCTCCCGCTGTAATCCATGTTGTTATTTTTATATAATAATTTATATCTCAAGTTTTGATAGACGAATCACATTAATATTTTGTAAGCGTCTTGGTAATAAAGTATTAAAATTAACAAAAAAAAATCAGGACTTAAATACCTTCGCAAATTACAAAATGATGGCCATATTTATTTTTCAATCCATAATATCTACATAAATATATGTTTTATCAAAATTTATGTTTCGCTAAAATATTAAACCTTTTATATTAAACAAAATGAAATTTTATTTTTTTAAATCGGTTAACAAATTGTCGAGTTAAGGCAGAAATGTTGTAATTTTCTGTACGTTTTCATGTCCTCCAATTTACGTTAAAATCGATTAAATATTAATTGTTTTTATTTATTGTTAATTCTAGTATTGTAAATTAGTATCAAATTAAATAATAATTTTCTCACAATAATAGACCTGAAAATTAAAAAAGTAAAACAACTACCTGTGATAATCTTACATTATTTATTGTAGAACATTAAGTGTACTTAAACAGTTAACTGTTAAAAGTTATAAGAGATGTTCAAAGTGTCCACCATTAAAAGTTATACAAGTCTCCAGTCTTTTTTCTGAGGGATTGTTGTAACCGTTCAAAAATTCCGTGAGTATTCATAATTTTTTTAAATTCATTTTTGATTGTTTGTTGAAGATATTAATGTTTAGCTGAATAAACAATAATATGTTTCAAATGGCCTCACAGGTAGAAGTCAAGAAGATTTAAGTCAGGTGATCAAACAGGCCTGGGTACTAGCCGTACGCGGCTTATCTATGTTTCATTGAAAGTTCCATACAGGAAATCTGATTACCAACTGACTGAAATGTGCTGGAACTTCATCGTGGTGAAACTACATTTTTCCTCTTAATTGTAGAGTTAGGTCTTCCAAAGAAGATTTTTAGTTAAATGAGTAAGATAATTATCTCTATTTAAACGATTTGGTAGAATGACAGGACCCAAAAGATATTCATTAAAAATACCACCTGCCCATATGTTCAGGTAAAATTCTTGTTGATAAATGGCTTGGAAGGTACCATGAAAATTCTTGTCGCTCAATACATTGGTTGTGGTAGAACATCAATCCTGTTGAAAGAGGCTGCAATATTTATATTTTTAACATGATCAGTAGTAATAGACGCTTTGTAAAATTGGCCAAGGTTAAGTCAATGTGGAGAGAGCCTAATTGTCAGACTGTGTGGGAATTCCTTGATGCGGTTGCGTTGTTCAATCGGCATCGGTAGTTTTTCGGGGAAAAATGACTCCTACCGTTCTACCGTGGGAAGCTACTCGAGAGTGATGGCTGGTCAACAGCCAATAAAGCTCCAAGCGCTTTAATATGGTGGACAGGTACTTGATGGCAATCAGCGACCTAGGCGTGGCAGCGAATGCGTGACATGACGATGTAAATTAATTTAATGAGTGTCATATATATTTTATTAGTTGACGGGGTGCGCCTACCCATTTTTTTTTAGTTATAAATGACAAATGAGCGGTGGTACACAAAACGAGTAGTGTATGGCACCACGCTTAGTTCGCTCACGCAATTTGGTTAGCTCCAGAAGCTAGATAGGACTGTGGTCGCTTAACTATTTTGAGGCTCTGTTTGTGGCACAGATTTTCATCTTATGTTTTAGGGCGACCGAATGGGGTTGGTGGAGGGAGAAATGCCATGAAAACAAATAATGAAAGTTAAATTAGAAATTTAACTCTAGAAATTGATATTAACGTATCGGGAATTTCCGCTAATGATCGGTACATTCCGGCGCTAAGCTAAGAAGGACGGACACACCCACAGAAAGACACTCTAGAAATTGATACTAACGTATCGGGAATTTCCGCTAATGATCGGTACATTCCGGCGCTAAGCTAAGAAGGACGGACACACCCACAGAAAGACACACACACAATGCCCTTCAGTAGGGTAGAATATAAGCTATATAAAATTTTGTGGCTCAAAAATTTCCAAAACTACTAAATCATTTTCGTTGAAATTTAAATATTTAGTAGAAATATAGGGTCACCATAAAATAGTTGTTCTGTTTCAATAATTCATAGGAAGATTGTAGGGAAATTACTAGATGTTATATTGGTATCCCTGAAAGTCTCCAACACAAAAGTTTGTTTATCAGCAGTTGTAACCACAACGTCAGTTCTTGTATTGTTGTTGCAGTGAATTAGTTATTGTTAAGTAGTTCTCGGATAAAGACAAAGCAAAGTGTATTTTATTGATAGCTGAATTAAAATCCGCAATTTTAGTTCAATGTGCGTTTCAACGTGAATTCGGAAGAGATCTAACACACAAAAATAACATAAAACGTCGGTTCAAACGATTCGAAGTAACCGGATCGGTTAAGAGACAGAAATCAACCGACAGACCAATTATACCAGACGAAACGGTTGAACTAATTAGACAATCGGCAATTAGAAGTCCTGGGAAGTCCATTCCCCATCGAATTGTCGAATTAGGTATTCCAAAATCAACAGTTTACAAATTTTTACATAAAAAAATTAAATTACACGCTTATAAAATCCAGATGCTGCAGGAATTGAAACCCGATGATGGTGTAAAACGTTACAATTTCGCTGTTGAAATGTCAGACAGAATAAGTGAAAACGAATCATTTTTATACGATATAATTTTTACAGACGAAGCTACATTCCATGTGAATGGATGTGTTAACAGATACAATTCACGAATATGGGGCTTTGAAAACCCACACGCAATTATTGAGAAACAACGCGATTCGCCTAAAGTTAACGTTTGGTGTGGTGCGATGAAAAATCGTGTAATAGGGTCTGTCTTCTTTGCTGAAAAAACAATTAATGAAGTTGTGTACCTTGACGTGTTAACTGATTATTACTTTCCTCAGCTGGATGAACTCGAAAACATTCATCGACTTCATTTCCAACAAGATTGTGCTCCCCCGCACTTCAATGCATCGATCGCGGACGCTTTGAACGAAAAATTTGGAGATCGATGGATATGCCGCCAAGGACCCGTACTTTGGTCTCCAAGGAGTCCAGACCTGACACCTTGCGATTTTTTTTTGTGGTGGTACATGAAAAGCGTTGTTTATACACAAAAAATTCGCGACCAAAACCGCTTAAAAAACAGGATTAATGAAGCGATGACAACCATTAACGAAGAAATGTTAACTAATGTTTGGAGAGAAGTTGAGAGTATCGTTTGGACATTTGTCGAGCGACTAAGGGCGCACATATTGAAATTTATTAATTATGTAAAAAAATGTTTGAGACGACAAATTTGAAAAAAAAAACATAAACTGTAAGTAATTCTCTTTTAATTAAAACCATGTTCAAAACCGCACCATTCTTTTATGATAACCCTGTATATTGGAAGTTGTGCATGTGCAAATTTTATGATAACTGGTGGAGTCTTCCTTGAGCTAAGCTCAATTTAAGATCGAAAACGTTTCAGCACGGGAAATTAATAGCGTGGTTCGTTATGATGCTGCAAGTTGTAACATTGAATATATTGTTAACAATATTAAATAGATGAAAAAAAAAATAATAAAACCAATTTAAATTATTGAAAATTCGATCTTTTTCTAGCGTTTTTTTTTCCCTATACTTTTTAATACGTAATTAAAAGATATACATTGATCTAAAACAGGTAACCAATGAGATTTCAGAGTATGATTAAAGGAATCACAAACCGTGAAATAACAAATCCCAACTAACGGACGTGAGTGAACAAAATTTATTAATTAACACTAAATTGTTATTAAAATTTATTATTTTATATAAACATAAAACTTTCATGCTTTTATTTCGTTTACATTAAAACTGGTATTCTAACAAAATATAATTGCTTTTATTAATAATTAATTTTAACTATCTCTCACCCATGAATTCTTTTATCCAGGTATAAATATTTAATAATAAAATAATTTATATTATAAAACCGTAAAGTATACACCAATTAATAATGTTTTAATGATTTATTAACAATATTTTGGTTAATTAAAAATTAATAAATTCATGATAAATGTAATCGCCGGCGTCCGTGACACGAGTGGTAGTGTCTCGGCCTTTCATTCGGAGGTCCCGAGTTCGTATCCCGGTCAGGTATGGCATTTTTCATTTGTTACATTTTCATCATCAAACAGAGAAAAAAAACAAGGGACCCCTAAGTAAATAGATATCTATATTTCAATTTACTCGAAAAATATTATATTCGTATCTTATAATTTTGTGGAATATCACAAAATTTAATACCAAAGAATACAATTTTAACGAAATTGATGATCCCTACAAATCGGCGAGTGCAGAGGGGCTCAATGATTTAACTTTCTCAATATATAAAAAATCTGATATGGATACATGTCTTTGTTGTACGCCTATTAAATTACATATACAAATTTAAAAAAAAAATGAAAAGTACATAAAATCTTATTTCACTAATAACTTCTGATTTTTTTTATTGTTTTTTTTTTGTCTTCAGTCATTTGACTGGTTTGATGCAGCTCTCCAAGATTCCCTATCTAGTGCTAGTCGTTTCATTTCAGTATACCCTCTACATCCTACATCCCCAACAATTTGTTTTACATACTCCAAACGTGGCCTGCCTACACAATTTTTCCCTTCTACCTGTCCTTCCAATATTAAAGCGACTATTCCAGGATGCCTTAGTATGTGGCCTATATAAGTCTGTCTCTTCTTTTAACTATATTTTTCCAAATGCTTCTTTCTTCATCTATTTGCCGCAATACCTCTTCATTTGTCACTTTATCCACCCATCTGATTTTTAACATTCTCCTATAGCACCACATTTCAAAAGCTTCTAATCTTTTCTTCTCAGATACTCCGATTGTCCAAGTTTCACTTCCATATAAAGCGACACTCCAAACATACACTTTCAAAAATCTTTTCCTGACATTTAAATTAATTTTTGATGTAAACAAATTATATTTCTTACTGAAGGCTCGTTTAGCTTGTGCTATTCGGCATTTTATATCGCTCCTGCTTCGTCCATCTTTAGTAATTTATTGTTATTATTGAATTATTATTATATACGTATATATAATATAAAACTTTTGTTACAATCAGAAATTAATAATTATTAATAAATCAATATATTTAAATGAAAAAATGTAAAAAAAAAAAAAAAAAAATAGATGATATCTGATTTGAACCGATGTACGTCTTCCCCTTGTAAGATCCAAAAATTTCATTAATTTAAATTTTATTTGGTTATACCTTTTTTTTTTGAGGTGGAGGAACTACATTTACGGGCGCCGAAGCAGTCTCGGACTCGCTAACAGGTTCCCCAAACTGTTACAGAAAATGCGTATGTATTCCTGCGCACTACCGACTAAACCCCACCTCCTGGGAAACCGCTAATAAAGCATTACTTCTGGAGGGGGGTAACCGCACACACACACACACATTCGGTCTCCACTAGCAAACATCATTCATACCAAACCACTACAAGAATTATTATAGAGAAAAAAACATTCAGAACCTATTGTTAAGAGAACTAACGACCCCTTTAAATTGATTCGATACTATTAATGGAGGTTTGATTTTCTTTTTGTCTTCGAAACCCCCATTTTTTCCATCCCCTGGACCAGTGGTTAGTGATATCAAAAAACATAGATAAGATTGAGGCTCTTATCCAAAGAATAGTAGGAAGTTTAGATATTTTACTTAATAACAAAGTTGTAATTAAAGATGAATCGCTGGAATTTAGAGAAGCTTGAGGAAGAGGAGGTAAAGAGGATTTTTGAGGAGGACATCGCAATAGGTCTGAGTAAAAAAGATAAGGTAGAAAATGTAGAAGAAAAATGGGAGAATGTTAAAAAGGAAATTCTTAAATCAGCAGAAGCAAACTTAGGCGGAATAAAGAGAACTGGTAGAAAACCTTGGGTTTCAGACGATATATTGCAGCTGATGGATGAACGTAGAAAATATAAGAATGCTAGTGATGAAGAAACTAAAAGGAACTATCGGCAATTAAGAAATGCTATAAACAGGAAGTGAAAACTGGCGAAAGAAGAGTGGATTAAAGAAAAGTGTTCAGAAGTGGAAAGAGAAATAAACGATTTCCATTCTCATGGTCCGATTTTTTCCATTAACAAAGTCGACCAAGATTTTGGGTCTTTAAATTTTATGTATCAATTTGAAAGTGAATGACGCAAATTACGGCCAGAAGAAAGATATATATATATATATATATATATATATATATATATATACTTTTGAACTGACCATGGTTTTGGACTCTGGGGGATGTGAAACACAAAGATATGTCGAAATTTTCCTGAAGTCGATTCAAGGTATCAATGACAATAGGTAACTTTCTTATGAAATCTACCGAATAAGACGGTAATTAAGTAGTAAAATTAAAATTTTTAATGTTACGTTAAAAATATTAAGAAAATAAAATAATTCATTATTCAGAAATAATTTTGAAAAAATAAAAAATAAAAATATACTAGCTGTCTCCGCCACGCTTTGCTGTAGCACATTGTGGTTGCACGGATGAGAAATGAGAAACAAAACAAAGCATACGTTTCATAGAAGTTTAATTTTGCAATACTTGTGGATATACAATATTTTTTGTTTTTCCACTGTCTGCGTAGATATAAAGGCTATCTGGTTTGCCGACTCGGGAACACGTAACATACAGTTGCCCATGTGAGAAGTAATCCGCATCTAAATCTAAACCACACGATTCTAAAGATTGACCTTGAGCTTTATCGATTGTGATTGCAAATGCCAATCGAATTGGGAATTGCAATCTTTTAAATTAAAATGGTGTATCGGTCAGGATCATGGGTATTCGAGGAATGAGGACATCTTCACCTTTGAAAGGCCCCGTTAAAATCGTTGCTTCCACTACGTTATTCATCAATTTCTTAACTGCAAGTCGCGTACCGTGGCAGAGTTTTGGCTGATTAATATTCCGCAACAGGATAATTGTCATTTTTTGATCGAACCGTTGCTAGAATCAATCTAATGAGGAATGTTTTCCCAGTTCCTGCTGGTGCATCCACGAAGAAGGTCCCCCCAACTCCGTCATTTATCATTTGCATTATGCGATCATAAATGCCTTTCTGTTCACGCGTTAATTTGGGAATGTTTGATCGGACATATGACTGAAGATCACCAATGTTGTAACTCTGTTCACGGCGTAAATCCACATCAAATGAAGCAATCGCAGCTCGGGTGGGTGCCAGCATTCCCAATCTAAGAATTGTATTTGCAATAGCTAAGCACTTGTCTTCAATATTTATCACTGCTTCGTTGTAAATACCCTCTGTAAATTCCACGGTCATATTGGTATTTTCTAGGCGTACTATATGCAAAATATCCTCAGCCATATGCGATCGATATCTTTCCCATAACACTGTGGGAGATGAAGGGAAGCAAGCGGTCAATATAATTGCGAATAATGCGCGAATTTGGTTTGGATGTGCAGTGTTGCACGCGTCATTAATACATATATTCCACTGTTGGTCGTTTTCTAATAAATTCGGAGCTTGGTGAAAGGCGCAGCTCAATAACGACACGATCACACAAAAGTACCTCGATTAAAGTGAATATTTAATTCAGATTGTATAATAATCTGAATTATTATACAATCTGTATAATAATTCAGATTATTATACGTTTTTTTTGCAAGTGATACGTTTTTTTTTTGTTAATAAACAATACAATTGGGAACAGGTATTGTTTCACATGTGACTGCGGTTGTCGTTAATGGCGAGTGTTCCCCTCGCTTCCGGCAGATGGCGCGGTCATTGGTACACAGCTGACCGTTAAAAAAAAACTGTTTTCTCGCGGTCGCGGGTATGTGACTGATGCGAAAAATAGATAAAAACAATCTTTGATGCGAGTTATATATCGTGCTAAAATTTAAGCTCAATCGGTGCAGAACATTTTGAGTTTTTGAAGCGTACACAAACGAACTTAACATTTTTTATATATAAAGATTTTGGTGTTTTACAATAATTTTTACAAAAAAATAATAGTAATGCAGTTCTGGGAATGTTTAAATTTTACAGCATAAAAAGGATATAAAACAATCAAATTTATCTTGGAACAAAGATTTTTTGCGAAATTTTTCGCAAGCTATAACTCGTAAAGCGTTACCAGATCACAATTATATAAATTTATTTTCAATTTTAGAATATATCTTTTAATTCTTTTCGTTTAGTAAAAAATAAAATTATAGGAAAATTCCTAAATCTAATGTTTAAAATAAATGTTTAAAATAAATGTTTTAAAAATTGATGCAATAAAATGCTAATTTATATTTTATAAAACAAAAAGAAAAAAACTAAAAAAAAAATGAACAGAATAAAAGAAAGAGTAAAATTCAATTTTATTTTATCCACTAAATTTATTAGAGATTAATTGATTTGAATAAAATGTCAGTTAAAATTCATTTGATATATAAAAGCAGGATTTCGTGGGAAATTTTGCAACTGTAAAGAATTAGTTCTGTTAAATAAAATAATTCATATAATTTTATTTTTTATTAGCACCAGTAAAAATAACATTTCCGAAATAATTTAATCTTTTCTTTAAAAAAAACTGCTCGTTTAACAAAAAAAAAAAAAAAATTGCTAATAGATTTTTACTACTTTTTTTTTGTGGTAATATATCTTTCAAATGTCACATGAAGAACGTTAAAAAAATTTCAGGACATCTCCTTTTGTTAAAAATTATGTTAAATGATCATAATAACAAGGATTTGGAAACGTTTAATTAGCGAAACTAAGCTGGCGAAAAATTTTGCCCTAATTTTATCGCCTTTGTTAAAATATCTGGCAATTCTGAAAGAACTTCAAAATTTTAAAACATATAATTTATTTACGTGCTGCAAAGAATTGAGGCCAGTTACCGTGAAAGGCTACAACAATGTATTGCCCAAAATGGACATCACTTGCCGGACATAATTTTTCGTTCATGAGTAAGTAACAAATGCTTTGATTTAACATTTGTTTCATTACCAATAAAACTTTTTTAAAGTAAATATTTAATTTTTTATGATTATTTTAATAACATCCGGTTGCCGTGAATGACACTATATTATATATTTATTTTTATATTTTTTAATTTTATATATATATAAAACTTAAAAAAGACGTTAATGAGCGTTTTTTTTTCTGCATCATTTTGATATTAATAAGTCTTTGAACTACTACAAATCTTTTTGGCCGTCCCACTCCAATGGTTTGTGGTAATAAAAATTATTAGTTTCCCGTCTAGTGATATAATTAAACTATAGATTTAGAAGGAAAAGTCCAATATGGGCATATGCGGTTTTCACCGGATCTTGAACTTTTGACTAAGGGACCCAAAAAAGTGGATGTAAATTATCCGTATGTACGTATGTGTATTTGGTTTCGCACTCTAAATTACCTTATATCTCCAGAACTACTGAACCGATTTTTACCAAACTTTATGACATTACTTCGGTATATGGGTAATGATGCCATTAAATTTTCAACTAAAAAGGTCAAAGGGGTGAGGCTGTAAAACAAGGTCACCATCAGTATTTCGTGATTTCGCTTATTTGAGGTCTTATTTTTCTTAGGCACATTTTCTAACAATTAAAAAATAATAATTTGCAAAAAAGTTTTTTTTCCAAAATAACTTTTTTGCAAATATTATTATTCTTTACCCCCCCCCCCAAAAAAAAATCAAAGATTCTCTACACTAGTGGCTAAGTAGGTATACTGCGTCAATAGTACCCCTTGTCACCTAAACGAGCGCTAGTGTAGCACTGACGTACAGATACAAAAAATAATTATATTTAAATACAATTATAAATTAAGTTTTGTTGTAAACCCATTCATCAGAAAGAAGCCGGTTGACGAGAAGTACTTCAACAGTAGTCTTTTTTTTTACATAAAATTATTTTAAATAAATGGTATTTTAAAAAATGCCATTGCATTTAAAATATAAAAATTTTTAATTTATTCTAGTATTTCTTGAAAAAAATTTCACCCTCTTCCTAGAAAATTATAAATTTTGTTTATTTAATATTATGGATGTATATTAAAAAAAAAAACTATTTTTTTCTTAAAAATTAATTTTTCCCAACCCAAAATTAAAAAAAATTCGTAATTTCAAAGTTTTTAGTTCTTAAAACGTATTGTGAAAAAAAAAACCAAAACATTTTTGAACTGGAAAAATGTCTGGTGTACCATAAAGTTTTTTTTAAAAGAATTTAATAACTTGCACAACGTAGCCGGGAAATAGTTTATTTCTTCATTTTGGGAGGCCCCAATACGTTTCAATATAATTTACGTAATAAAATATTCCTTTGGAATATTCTTATTGTAACTAAAAAATTAATAATATTACAAATTCTTTTCTAATAATAAATATTTAATATAAAAATAAAACAAAAAAAAAAAAATATAATAAATTAAAAAAAAATTTAACAAAATCAAAACTTACGTGTTTAATTCAAGATCTAATCGAAATTTATGATTGAACGCCTTGATTAACAATGACGTACGATGAAAATGTTTTCCTGTCTGCTGAAACAAAACAGAAAAAAAATAAATTATTAAAATTTTGTTGTTTTTTTTAAATATTTCTATTTATAGTTGCATAAAAAATTAAAGTCATTATCTACTTAACAGTGTAATAGTAACAGTACCAGTAAATGTATAGTTTTGTACAAACACAGGCCGGCCATTCCTGAGAAGTGTAGTTAATTGAACCCCAACCACTAAAGAACAATGGTGTTCACGATCTATTATTCAAATCCGAATAAAAACAATAATTTTTATTAGGATTCAAACCTTAGAACTCTCGACTTAGAAATCAGCTAATTTACGACAAGTATAGATAAACTCGTAGATAAACCAAGTAGATAAACTCGGCAGGTTAATTATTAAAATTAATTTAATTAATTTTTATATTTTAAAATAAAGAATAAATTTAAAATAATTTCTTTTCTAAAAAAAAAGTTAGGATTATTATATAAAACTTACAAAACCATAAATCTAAATGGAATTGAAAATCTACTCAAAATTGAAAAAAGAACATTTAAGAAGCTTTAGTCGAAGAAAACAATTGTTATACATTGAGAACAAATAAGAGATATAAAGAGTGTATCACGAATTTCTCCTAGGACTTTCATGATCTATTCTATTCGTTAAAAATTATGGAAAAAATATTTACATAAAAATATGTCCTAAAATTCATCGTTTGTGAGTTACGGCTAGTGAAAGATTTTGCTCGGATTTCAGCTACCCCGGTAAAGTGAGGTCATACTGAAATTTTTAGAATATTAATTACGAAACATAATTAGTCATTTTTTATGGGTTTTAACCTGAAAAATCAAATAAAATATATTCCGTACCTGCAATATATTTTGAGAAATTTAGCGTAAAAACTAAAAAAATTGGAAAAACCCCTGTTTTTACAAAGTAAAGGAAGTATAATAATCGCAGTTTTATATTTTATTTTCAAGTTTTTTATATTTTATCAGTTTTATATTTATATAAAAATTTCGGTTTTCAGATTTCAACTGAAATATCCATTTTGCCATCCCTGAATCCATGTTGACTAGTTTCGGCATGACGTATAAACGTATTCATCACGCATAACTCAAAAACGATTAGCTGCAGAATGTTGAAATTTTGGATTTAGAACTGTTGTAATATCTGATTGTGCACCTCCCCTTTTGATTGCAATCGATTGGCGCAAAAGTGTCCAAAAAAAGCAAAAAAAAAAAAAAAATGGTTTTGGACTTTTTCTTAACAGCAGTAATAAGCCCTCATTGAGTGCTTTTCAAAGATATATCTTGTACTTATTTTCATTGGTTACAGAGTTATAGCCAAATGAAATTTTAATTAATGAAATATCTAGATCTTAGTGTAAGGGACATCGGTTGGAATCAGACTTCATTTTCATTTTTTTAACTTTTTTTAATTTAAATATATTGATTTGTACAGGAACCCATGTACAGGAACCAACGGTAATAACTGAAGAACATAAGAAAGAAGCCGTAATAAGAAAGGGAGTCCGACAAGGATGTTCCCTTTCCCCGTTACTTTTTAATCTTTACATAGAACTAGCAGTTAAGGATGTTAAAGAACAATTCAGATTCGGAGTAATAGTACAATGTGAAAAGATAAGGATGCTACGATTTGCTTCTAGCCGAGAGTAAAAAGGATTTAGAAGAAATAATGAATGGCATAGATGAAGTCCTACGCAAGAACTATCGCATGAAAATAAACAAGAACAAAATAAAAGTAATGAAATGTAGTAAAAACAACAAAGATTGACCACTGAATGTGAAAATAGGAGGAGAAAATATTATGGAGGTAGAAGATTTTGTTATTTGGGAAGTAGAATTACTAAAGATGGACGAAGCAGGAGCGATATAAAATGCCAAATAGCACAAGGGAAACTAGCCTTAGGAAATATAATTTGTTTACATCAAAAATTAATTTAAATGTCAGGAAAAAATTTTTGAAACTATATGTTTGGAGTGTCATGTGTGCTATATGGAAATGAAGCTTGGACAATCGGAGTATCTGAAGATTAGAAGCTTTTGAAATGTGGTGCTATAGGAGAATGTTAAAAATCAGATGGGTGGATAAAGTGACAAATGAGGAGGTATTGCGGCAAATAGATGAAGAAAGAAGCATTTGGAAAAATATAGTTAAAAGAAGAGGCAGACTTATAGGCCACATACTAAGGCATCCTGGAATAGTCGCTTTAATATTGGAAGGACAGGTAGAAGGAAAAAATCGTGTAGGCAGGCCACGTTTGGAATATGTAAAACAAATTGTTAGGGATGTAGGATGTAGAGGGTATACTGAAATGAAACGACTAGCACTAGATAGGGAATCTTGGAGAGCTGCATCAAACCAGTCAAATGACTTGAAGACATAAAAAAAAAATATATTGATTTATTAATAATTATTAATCTCCGATTGAAAAGAAATATGAAAAAAACTGAAGTATTAGTGAAATAAAATTTTATGTAATTTTCATTTTAATTTAAAAAAACGTTACAGAAATTAATAATTATTAAGAAATCAATATATTTAAATTAAAAAAAAAGTTAAAATAAAGGAAATGAAGACGAAGAAAAGGAAATGAGTCGAACCGATGTGTGCATTGCTGCGGATCCGACACTTCTCACTTATACCATGTAACTACTTGAGTGACGTGAAAAAAAAAAAAATTAATGAGAAAAATAATACAAAATGCTGATACGGACACCACAAAAAACAAATTAATGCAATGTGGTGCCACAACAAAGCAATTATGTAACTGTTCACTTTATTAAAGAATTGGAGGATCGTATCTCACTTTTAAATGAAATGCAGCAAAAATGTGTATATATAATTTAATTGGCGTACAAGGAAGTCATGTTATGTCCACATCAAATTTTTTATGTTTAACGTATAATAACTTTTTTAAAAGGTAATAAACACATAAAACCTTTAAACAATACTTGCATAGAAATTAATTCTAAATAAAACTATATAACATGAATAAACCAAAGGAAAATTAGAAATATTCGAATTTAATTTAGAAACAGTATTCTAGACCAAAGTGCATTATATGTACCCTTTATTTTTATTTTTCTGTTTAGTCTACGAAACCACCATAAGGTAATACTTCAGAGGATGAATCAGGATGATATATATATGAATGTAAATATAAAATTTAGTCTTGTACAGACTTAGGTCGACCATTCCTTAGATATATGGTTAATTGAAACCCAACCACCAAAGAACAAAGGTGGTATTCACGATCTAATATTCAAATCCACATAAAAGTAACTAGTAGTTCTAGGTTTGAACCCTAGAACTATCGACTTCGAAATCAGCTGATTTGCTAAGACGCGTTCACCATTAGACGAACCCGGTGGGTGCATTATACGTATCAGTTTATAATAAATGTTGAAAAATGAGACCGCTATTTGCAAAAAAATTCATGGCACGATTCTGTACTTTTTTATTGTTCTTTTTAGATCTTCAAGGTATTTCTATATTTCTTTTTAGATCGAAAGGAATATAGAAAGAAAATTTTTAATTAACGGTTCCCGTAGATGAAAAGAAAAAAACTTTACAACGGATAATGGACTGAAGAAAATAAAAAGATAAACAGTTCTAATTTATTTTTGTCTTTTTTTTTGTCTTCAGTCATTTGACTGGTTTGATGCAGCTCTCCAAGATTCCCTATCTAATGCTAGTCGTTTCATTTCAGTATCCCTCTACATCCTACATCCCCAACAATTTGTTTTACATACTCCAAACGTGGCCTGCCTACACAATTTTTCCCTTCTACCTGTCCTTCCAATATTAAAGCGACTATTCCAGGATGCCTTAGTATGTGGCCTATAAGTCTGTTTCTTCTTTTAACTATATTTTTCCAAATGCTACTTTCTTCATCTATTTGCCGCAATACCTCTTCATTTGCCACTTTATCCACCCATCTGATTTTTAACATTCTCCTATAGCACCACATTTCAAAAGCTTCTAATCTTTTCTTCTCAGATACTCCGATTGTCCAAGTTTAACCATAAAAAGCGACACTCCAAACATACACTTTCAAAAATCTTTTCCTGACATTTAAATTCATTTTTGTTGTAAACAAATTATATTTCTTACTGAAGGCTCGTTTAGCTTGTGCTATTCGGCATTTTACATCGCTCCTGCTTCGTCCATCTTTAGTAATTTTACTTCCCAAATAACAAAATTCTTCTACCTCCATAATCTTTTCTCCTCCTATTTTCACATTCAGTGGTCCATCTTTGTTATTTCTACTACATTTCATTACTTTTGTTTTGTTCTTGTTTATTTTCATGCGATAGTTTTTGCGTAGGACTTCATCTATGCCGTTCATTGTTTCTTCTAAATCCTTTTTACTCTCGGCTAGAATTACTATATCATCAGCAAATCGTAGCATCTTTATCTTTTCACCTTGTACTGTTACTCCGAATCTAAATTGTTCTTTAACATCATTAACTGCTAGTTCCATGTAAAGATTAAAAAGAAAACGGCGATAGGGAACATCCTTGTCGGACTCCCTTTCTTATTAGGGCTTCTTTCTTATGTTCTTCAATTGTTATTGTTGCTGTTTGGTTCCTGTACATGTTAGCAATTGTTCTTCTATCTCTGTATTTGAACCCTAATTTTTTTTAAATGCTGAACATTTTATTCCAGTCTACATTATCGAAAGCCTTTTCTAGGTCTATAAACGCCAAGTATGTGGGTTTGTTTTTCTTTAATCTTCCTTCTACTATTAATCTGAGGCCTAAAATTGCTCTCCTTGTCCCTATACTTTTCCTGAAACCAAATTGGTCTTCTCCTAACACTTCTTCCACTCTCCTCTCAATTCTTCTGTATAAAATTCTAGTTAAGATTTTTGATGCATGACTAGTTAAAACTAATTGTTCTGTATTCTTCACATTTATCTGCCCCTGCTTTCTTTGGTATCATAACTATAACACTTTTTTTGAAGTCTGATGGAAATTCCCCATTTTCATAAATATTACACACCAGTTTGTATAATCTATCAATCGCTTCCTCACCTGCACTGCGCAGTAATTCTACAGGTATTCCGTCTATTCCAGGAGCCTTTCTGCCATTTAAATCTTTTAATGCTCTCTTAAATTCAGATCTCAGTATTGTTTCTCCCATTTCATCTTCCTCAACTTCCTCTTCTTCCTCTATAACACCATTTTCTAATTCATTTCCTCCGTATAACTCTTCAATATATTCCACCCATCTATCGACTTTACCTTTCGTATTATATATTGGTGTACCATCTTTGTTTAACACATTATTACATTTTAATTTATGTACCCCAAAATTTTCCTTAACTTTCCTGTATAACAGTTCTAAATATAAAAGAAATTAAAAAAAATATGTACACACATATTTGTGTACTGCTTAAAAAACTGTTTTTTAAAAGAAAAAATGTTTTATTTAAATATTTTTTTAAATTTATATTGGTTTTTTGAAAATGGAAATTTTTTAATTGTATTTAAATTAATTTATAAAACATTAAAAAAAAAAAAAGTTTGATAATTTATTAAAAATGGCAAAGGAATCTTACTAATAAGGACCCTTTTCTCATAAATTATGGCACTGTGTTGATTTACAAGAAAAAGTACAATATCTAGGAAAAAACAATGAGTCATACAATAGGGGAGGGATGAGTCATATAATAGAATGACTCATATAACATGACTCATTTTTTAAAAGACAATGAAAAAAAATTCTATGAATTAAATACAGTGAAATAAAAAAATTCTCATTCGTTTTAAAGTGAATGAAAAAAACATCAATCTACCACTAGTTGATTTTAAACATTCAACCAATTTTGTAAATGGTGATGTACCAACCAGTACATTCATTATTTATGTCTTGTTTACACTAATTAATTTAGAAATGTTGTTTTTCATTTACGTTAAATGTAAAGTGTTTTTCTAAAAACACTTTTAATACTTATTACTTGAGAAGTCAAATATATCAAAAACAATCCATCATGATAAATAACTATTGTATAAATCAGGGTGACATTTTCTAGATAGATAAAATAATTAATGTTTTAACTCTATTTCATCCGTCATTTTAATATTACATACGCGCGCGCACATATATACACAGTGAACAAAAAATTACGCAAACCTAAATTCATTAATCCACTTAGATGGGAAATATTTTTCTAGGTTGGCACTAATGGTGGGTTGATAATGCTTGACCTTGTAGCAATAATGTATCCACAATAATTAAGTAATCTAATAATAATTAAGTTAAATTTAATTAAGTTATTTTAAATCAACCCACCGAGTTGGTCTACTGGAGAACTCGTCATCAAAAATCAACTGATTTCGAAGTCGAGAGTCGTTCATCCTCTGATATGTATATACACCAGGTGATATTTAAGTACGGAAACAGCTTTATACTGCATACTGAGAGGTATATGGATGCAGAAAGAAATACGGTTAACATAGTTAAAAAAATCAGCATTATAGTGAACTTTAATATAGAATGTAATGTTATAAAAGAAAGTGTGTACTTAGACATTGAAAATTTAACTGTTTAAATTTTTTATTAAAATTATAGAAAAGTTTAAAATTATATATTAAGTCCTGTTAAGTCATAAACTTATTACTATAGAAAATTAGTTTGGTACAAACGTTTTTGACATTCAGTATAGTGACGTCGAATCTGAATAACATTTCATTTCGTACTGTTCCGTAATCTAAATTCCAGATTAATTTTGGAGGAGTTTGGAGTGGTTTATAAAGTAATATATATATATATATATATATATATATATATATATATATATATATATAATAAGAGAGAGAGAGAGAGAGAGAGAGAGAAAGAGAGAGAGAGTAGAAGGTAGATTGAAGTAGGAGTCAGATGGCGTTAGTGGGATAGAAGGTATTTCAGAGCGGATGAGATTTCCCCTCTTTTACCTTAGAGTACGTAGTACTAGTAGTGAGGGAAGTATAGACCTTTAAACCCTCTCCCGTGTCAATAGTCCCAACAAAGGAAAATAAAACAAGAGATATCCCACAGGAATGACAGTAACCTAGTGTCGCTTAAACCAGATGGCCTCAGTTGAGAAAAAACCTCAAAATGAGAAATATAAACATTGAATTAAAGTTGACACCACTTAACATAACATATATACCTACAAACATATGCTTGCGCGCACATACACAAACACTCTAGAGTATGTAAATGTATGTTATTGTATGAGTAATTTTGAGTTTTGGATATATATATATAACAACTAATCGTAAGGCCTAATAGTATTAATAAGTAAATGATTTTTTTTTTTTTAAATTAAGTGTAACCTTTTAATTATTCATCAATATTTAGAAAGCTCAGTTGATTCATAGGACAATCTAGAGCTGTATGCGAGGCATATTAACTTAAAAATATGCATAAATTTGACTGTCTTTTTTCTAACAAATACGTCCAATCGTGCTACATTATACTTTCTCCCTTTTTTTTCTTTTTTCCTGTTTAGCCTCCGGTAACTACCGTTTAGATAATTCTTCAGAGAATGAATGAGGATGATATGTATGAGTGTAAATGAAGTGTAGTCTTGTACAATCTAAGTTCGACCATTCCTGAGATGTGTGGTTAATTGAAACCCAACCACCACAGAACACCGGTATCTACGATCTAGTATTCAAATCCATGTCAAAATCACTGGCTTCACTAGGACTTGAACGCTGTAACTCTCGACTTCCAAATCAGCTGATTTGGGAAGACGTGTTAACCACTATACCAACCCGGTGGTGGGTTTATACTTTCTCCTTACTTTCGGGGAAGCTAACTCTTCTTCAGACATTTAATAAAAATACAAAACGTTAAATAAATTTTGATAGAATTTCCTTTAAAAAAATTTGAGTTTACATTTAAAAAATAAATTTGTAAAAATGATAACGATTAAACAAAATTTAACTTAGAATATAAACTGGGATGGTCATTTCCGTTTAAAAAAAAATTTCCTTACGGCACGCCGGAAGGTGGAAGTAGATTTCACCGGTGCTATGTATGGGATAAAAAAAGATTTCCACCTTAAAGTTAAGAAATACTTCAAATTTACTTAATATGAAAATGGTTGAATGTAAAAAAAAGTTTCACGTGTTTAACATACGACAAGCTTTCCTAGAATTCCAGCATAATTTTGGTCATCCCTCACCGTAAGAGTTGGTCATACCAAAAATTGTTTCAAACAAAAGTTTAAGGTAATGTTTAGAGAACTAAGGATCACTTTAAACCGATTCGATACTGTGCCTATTAAGAGAGGTATGATTTTTTTTGTCTTTCAAAGAACTAAACACAGTTAAAACTTCACCGTATAAATGGAAGAGCGATGTAAATTTGACTTACCGAGAACAAGTGGTTGCAACCAGACTTAGAATCGGTCACACGCGAATAACAGATTCATATTTGTTAACCGGCGAAGAAAGACCAATGTGCGGTGTTTGTAATAAAACACTTACAATTAAGAATCTAATAGAAGAGTGTACCATATATGAGGACCTCAGAAAGAGGTTCCGGCTAACAAATTATATTGCTGCTGATTTGGAAAATGGAAATGAAGGAAAAATAGTTGCTTATCTACACCCCAGTAGACTTATTAAAAAATCTGTAAGTATATTCAAGCGGTGTTAAAGAATCTCTAAGGGGTAGCTTGTATGTATACAATGGGAGTCCTGGAGCGTGACACGTATAGTGACGGGAGATAGCTTTCTCTTGCCTAGGCCGCCCGGGCTCGCCTTCATGCAAGAGTAAGGGAGTCGAGGCGTATCCAATGATGGCAAGGGAGACCCTCAAGGGTAGACTAATGGCGCGGGGGCAAAGGGATGTGGAAGGCATGTCTGGAGCCCAAATGGTCAGTACCGGGAAGGGAAACTTCCCCGCCGAGGGGTTCTTTGGCCGTCCTGAACAGGTGGTCAAATTGCTCATATGATGCGAAGGATGGGTTACGTCCTACGGGACTATTTATAGCGGAGTCAACTGCCACGACATCCTAGGGCGACTGATGTGCTGCTTAACGGAGATTTTGGTCGCCCTGAGGGTGCTTAAATAAAATTAGGGAGACAGGAAAAAAAGGAGGAATTTGTATTGTAGAGAGTTTTTTTCCCATTAATATACTTGTGTTTAATTCTCATTAATTTTAAGATCGGGGTCCTTTACATCCCGTAAATGTTTTTTTTTTAATGTTTTGTGGTTAAATGTATGTAAATTTCGGTATTTTTAAATAAAATGTAAGGGCCCTTTACACTTTTACATATGACGACCCTGATGGTGACGTAAACCTCTTTAAGAATGTGACGACGGCTAATGACCTTAGAAGTCGATGCCCGTAAAACAAACAAACACATAAAATAAAAATAATAATAATAATAATTAAACAGAGTTTATAATCCCGTTCAAAATTATTCTAATACTGGGTAGAATGAATAAAATAATTTTTCAATTCTAATTTCAACCAATTTCCGAATGGAAATCTCGTTCAGTAAATCCATTAATTCTAATATTCCACAAAGATTAATTATTACATCTGATGTCGATAACGAAGAGAGAGTTAAAAAAGAGTGAGAGGGAGAGATACATATAAACAGACCGAGAAAGACAGACAATTAAATAGATCGATAAAAAGCGGTATAAACATACTGATAAGGTACAATTTATAAATAAACAAAATTTCAGACTAATTTCAGAATTTGAGTAATGTTTATCATTATTGATTAAAAATAATAATTATAAAACAAAATTAAACCCAAATAACAATTTAAACAGAAATGTAATTAAATTTTAATTTTTTACTAAGAAAACAAATAAATCAATTATAATTGAATTGATTCCGTGATATTAATAAAAATTTATAAAACATAATTCAGTATGAAAGAGTACATTTAAAGAGAACATTTTATATCTTTTTAAAAAAAAACTTTAAATTTTAAATAAATTTAAAAACTCTTTAAAATTGTAAATGTATATGAATATATTTTAGATTCATCGTTAAAAAATGTAATGTTCATTATTACAACTACGATTAAATTTATAAAACAATGGTTTTAATTTACCGGCTTAATAGAAATAATATTTTTATTTTTTGAACTCCCACTTTCTTCTACACATTGTTTCTTTTCGGAAGAGTGCCCAAACAACCAGGTTAGATCATTTAATGGAGGAAAAATTATGCAAGCAAAACATTCAATTCAATTTATCAAATTGAATTAAAACTGAAAACCAGTTTTTTAACATAAAAACGAGGTGTATAATCTATATATACAGAGTGATTCAAAGAAACGGGAAATTTTGAAAGTTGTATTGCTAACCGTGGGCGATTGGTACCACTTGATAAGTGGCGCCAGCCTCTCTAACCTAAATTGCCATTTAGTTGTCATGGATCCTTGGAGTGGTGCGCCACGTGCATTTGCTATCAAAGCGTTTTACAAAAACAATGACAGTGTGGAGGGAGCGCGTAGAGAATTTCGCCGTCATTTTAATCTGGGACGGCACGACCGTGTTCCATCAGCACGTGCAATTAAAACACGGATATCTAATTTTGAGGAAACCGGTTCGGCAATGAAAAAGAAACCTCCAGGCCGTGAGCGAACCGTCCGAACACCACAGAATGTTCAAACTTTACAAGATCCTGTCACACAAAGTCCACATCGGTCAATCCGTCGTCTCTCAGCATCTTTATAATTGCATAGTTCAAGTGTTCGAAGAATGTTAGTGAAGGACTTGCAATTCCATCCGTACAAGTTGCAGATCGTTCAGGAACTGAAACCGAACGGTGCAGTTGTGCGAGCACAATTCTATAATGTAATGCTTCAGAAGATAAACGATAACGAAGAGTTTGTTCACGAACTGTGGATGTCAGAAGAAGCCCATTTCCACCTCAGTGGATTTGTTAACAAGGAAAATTTCAGATACTGGACGCAAGAAAATCCTACGCAGCTACACCAGCGTCCGTTGCACAGCCAGAAAGTGACCGTCTGGTGTGCTATGTCAACTTACGGTGTTATAGGCCCTTATTTTTTTGAGGATGACAACGGTCTTGCGATTACAGTGACGTCGGCTCGTTACGTAGCCGTGTTTGAAATCTTTGTTGTGGAACAACAAAAGAGATTTCCACCGATTCTTAACACATCCTGGTTTCAACAAGACGGAGCAACGTCACATACTGCACGAATATCGACGGCAGCTGTACGCCGGTTGTTTGAACATCGTGTCATTTCACGAAACGGTGACATTAGATGGCCTCCCAGATCGCCTGATCTCTCAGCTTGCGATTACTTTTTGCGGGGTCACCTTAAAAGCAAAGTGTTCCACAGTAGACCTGCTACAACGGAAGAACTGAAGGCAAAGATCCGAGAAGCAATTGCGGAAATTCCAGTTGAGATGTTACGTCAAACCGTGAACAATTTAACGAAGAGACTTCGTGAGTGTTTACGTAGAAGCGGTCATCTGGAAGATGTCATTTTTAAAAAATAAACTAAAATGTATGTATCCTAAAATGGCAACATTTGTACAATTACATGAAATAAAAATCATTTTCTAAAAAAAATTTTTCATTAACGTTATTTAATTTTTTAAATTTCCCGTTTCTTTGAATTACTCTATATAATCTTATATAAAAGAGAATGTCCTGATTCACTGGCTCATATAATCAACGTACAACCAAAACTATTTTAGGTAGAGACTTGAAATTATCAGGGTATCTTCGTATCTTTAAGTAGGAGTGTACTAAGAAAGGATTTTGCGAGATTTTGATTTTAAGGGGTTCAAATCAATAAAAAAGTTAATTTCCTGTTAACAGCGTTATCTGTCGGATGTAAAAGCAACATACGCTATACTAAATATTTTACGATTCTATTGCAATGTTACCAATATGTCTGTCCACTATAGACTAAAAAACTACTGGACCGATTTACGCGCGGGGAAAAAGGGAGAACGAGGAAAAATCTGAAAAGGGAAATAGGGTAAAAAGGGAAGAACAGGAAAATTGAAAAAAGAAAAAAAGGGAAAACTGTGAAAGGGAAAAACGGGAAAAGAGGAGAGAGGAAAGGGTAATGGGGGAAGAGGAAGGAGAAAGGGAAGTAAGATAAAGGGAAATGGGGGAAGGAAACGGGCGAAAATTGGAAGGGAGAGCGAAGCGAGCCATGACCCTCTGATCGTAACGGGAAGGGAAAGAAACCGCAGAGCACGGGCGAAGCCGCAATGGGGATGCTAGATTTGGGATTGCAATAAATTTTTTGTTTATCTTTATTGGACTTTTATATTGAACTATTTTAATTCATTCATAAAATGGATTAGTCTAACAAATATTGTTCTATTTTCTTATCTTCCTTTATTTAAGTTTTGGGCAACAATTCATTGTTTATCGTATATTCCTTCAGTATTTTTCATAAAAATTTTTATCTACCGTTTTATCAGGATTTAATAAAAATCTAAATATAATATTGTTGATTAAAAAAATAAGTTTGCTATTAAAAAAGCATTGCGAGTAAAGCTACATCTATATTGTGGGCGAAGTTGCGACGGGGTACGCTAATATATATATATATATATATATATATATATATATATATATATATATATATAATAAATATAGTTCATAAAATTACCGAAACAAGCGTCAAGGGAAATAATACAGTAAATGGTACAAAGCAGGTCATAGAGAGAAAAAAAACAAAGTTATGTTATTTTTTTAACCCTTTTTCTCATTTCCTAAAAGGGGTACAAGAGAGCAATAGGTTTAAAAAAAAAAAGAGAAAGAACAGGATTGCATAATGGGTAAGACAGTGCGCGGGACGGGGGAGAAAATGACAGTCAACGAATGGGAAAAGGGGTCGCTTGGTAATCTGTTCTACGCCAATTAAAGTGACTTAACGCCTAATTAGACTCTAAAATATGAAAATTGCGTTGGGATTGTTAGTCATAACGTTAATTGAGGTAAAAAAAAAATAATAATAATAATAATATAAAAAAGCAAAACAAAATAAAGAAGGAGAGCGCTTGCATATTGTTTAAAAAATCTACCACAAGTATACAATGTAAATACTATTAATTTAAAATAAATATTAATATTTATTATTAATTTTTTTTTAATCTCATTACTTTAATTAATACCTGATTAAATTTTACTGGCGAACATAAAAAAAAGTAAAGTTACAAAAAGTTTCATGCTTTCATTCTATTATATGTTTAAAAATCAAACTTTTTTTGACTAGCTTTTAATTATTTTAACTTTATTTAATAAGCATAAATTATTAAATAGGCTTACAACTTTTATTTTTATATAAAAAAAAAAAATATATATATTATCACTTAAATAAAAAGTTACACCAAATAATTTTCAAAATATTAACTGATCGAATCATTTAATAAAATAATAAAATTCTGCGATAAAGTGTCTATTTTTAACGTATTCCAGCTTATTAGATAAAAATCTTGCAGGATTTTTTTTCTAATAAGCTGGAATACATCTAAAAATAGCCATTTGACGTATCCTTACTAATATTATAAAGGTAATGTAAGTGTGTTTTTTTACGTTTTCACGCATAAACTATTCAACCGATCATCATGAAAATTCCTACACATATTCTCAAAGGTATTGCGAAGGACATAGGACACTTTTTAGTAAAAAAAAAAAACAATAATTTTTCGGGAAGGTAAAAAAATTTATATTGGTAGTTATGATAGTCCAACAAAAAATTTGACCAAATTCAACGCCATCTAGCGTTCCAGAAAGTAAACAAAATAAAGTGCCAATCCAACACTGTAATATCGACGGTCAAGTCAGTTTTCAATTAAGGATAGTGCTTCAGCTGTTTTGAATCCTTCTATATTTATTGTTATTCTTCTGTCACTTCTAAGCAATACTAAAACTTTTCCAGTTTTTGAGGTTATGTGCCTGTTTATTATTTTACTTCTAACGCTATTCTCAGTTTTTATTCGTTTTTTTTTTTCTAAAATGTTTCGGAAGTGCAAATCTGTCCAGGGATTCATCACAGGTCCGGGCGGCAAAAGTTGCTCGAACTCAAGAATCTTCCGCTCGTCAAGAAGAAACCGCTCGCTGATGACGGCTTGTCGTAGGTGGAATTTCCACCTACGAAATAAAAGAGCTAACCGGTGAACTGACCTGCCGTGCCGAACATACAGCCGGCGGGCGGGGAGGCGAGCTAGAGTAAAGGACACTCCTCTGGCGCGAGTCAAACTTGATTGTAGATCCGTTCCAGAGGAGTAGGTGGGAATATAAAAAAAAAAAAAAAAAAAAAAAAGAATCTTCCGCTCACGCAGAACTAAGACGACAACAACAAGCGAGGCGACAATGTGCTTTGAGGGCTGTTGAAACAACTTCTCAGAGACAAGAAAGGTTAGATGAGCTAGCTGAACGCCAAGCTACCTTAAGAGAAGCTGTAAACGCCAATTAAAACACAAAATCGTTTAGAAAGACAAGGTGAACAGCAGGCAGCTGTAAGAGCGAGAGAAACTCCAGAAGAATCGTTCATGCAGAAGTGCAAATCGCGCGCAGTCGAAAATTTCATGCGTAACAATCGGTCTGTATTTAATAATTCTGGATTTCAATATGATCCTTCACTTGAATACCATAAGCATTCTTTAATCGGTATTGGCTCGATGAATAGAAAATATTAGCATTGTGATGTTTTGAAATGGAAAGATGAAACTGCTGGAATGTGCTGTTCCAGCGGTAAAGTTTCGCTTCCTTTACTTGGTGAACCAGAGGAGCCTTTGAAAACTCTATATTTAAGTGTTACAGATGAGTCGAAGCAATATTTAAGTAAAATCAGAAAGTATAACTCCTGCTTCCAAATTACATCCTTTGGAGTAGATAAAATGATAAGAATGCCCGGATTTTCACCAACTTTTACTGTACAAGGACAGATATATCATCAAATCGGATCACTTTTTCTATCAGTTAATAAACAGCATAAATTTTTGCAGGTGTATTTTACGGGTGATGAAGAAAATGAAGTAAACCATCGTTGTCAGTATATTGAAGAAGTCGAAAGAGATACAGTACTGAAAATTCTACGAATGTTACACAGCCACAATTTGTTGGTAAATACCTTTAAAAGTGCAATAGAAAACTGGCCTCCAGATAATTACATAGTGGTAATTCATGCTGATCGGACTCCAAGTGGCGAACATGAGAGGCGTTATAATGCGCCGATGATCAATGAAGTTCCTGTTTTGGTACCGGTGACCCATGCTCTCCACGAGACATAGTGTTACGGGCACATGATAATACGCTGAAACGCGTAGCCGACACTCATAAATCTTATGATGCTTTGCAGTACCCGTTAATATTCAGTAAAGGTGAGCCAGGATATCATTTCAATATTCCAGACGTTAATCCAACAACAAGACAGCCACTTCCCGATAAAAAAGTTTCCTGCATGGATTTTTATGAGTATCACATGACGCTTCGAGAACACGACTTCAATCTCCTTTCGCGATCAAGGCAACTCTTTCATCAATTCTTGGTAGATATTTATATTAAAGTAGAGAGCGAACGCCTTCGTTACATTTCTATAAACCAGACGAAATTTCGAGCTGAAAATTACATTTATCTACAAGATGCGATTAGCGCAGACGGTAATATTAGACCTAACGACATAGGCAAAATGGTTATTTCTGCCTTCTACTTTTGTGAACAGTCCCCGTTATCTGCATGAATACACTCAAGATGCTTTTGCTTATGTACGAACTTACGGCAGGCCTGACCTCTTTGTAACTTTTACCTGTAATCTTTCGTGGAAGGATGTAACTAAAGAGCTAATGCCCGGGCAAAAAGTCACTGATCGACATGACATAGTTGCTCGCGTATTTCGTTTAAAAGTTCACCGCGAGCGAAGCCGCGGGTAAATATATATATATATATATATATATAAATTTATATTTAATAGATCAACCCTAGTACAGAATAACTGTAATAGGATGAACTAACTATTTCATTAAACAAACAGAAGCGCTTTCGCGAACTTTATTCGCATCGTCAACTGCATACTGCGTACATTCATATATATATAAATATATATTAATTGTAAAAAAAAATATATTAATTAAAAAAATCCCTTTCGGCATGCCGGAGGGCGGATGTAGATTTCACCGGTTCTAAGCAGGGGATAAAAAAGATTTCCACCTTCAAGTTAAGAAAAAACACTTGAAAAAATATTTACTTAATACGAAAATGGTTGCATGTGTAAAAACGTTTCACATGTTTAGCATATGACAAGCCCCCATCTTCTAACCATTCCAGCAATATTTTGGTCATCTCTTGCCGTAAGATTGGTCATATCAATGATTACTTCAGACAAAAAGATAATGTTTAGATGACTAACGACCACTTTAAACCGATTCGATACTGTGCCTATTAAGGTAGTTATGATTATTTTTTTCTCTTCAAAACCCCATTTTTTCAACCCCCTGGACCAATGGTTGGTGATATCAAAAAAATTTACTTGAATAAATTTTAGGCCCTTATCCAAAGAATAGTAAATTTAAACGAATTCGAAATTTTATTTAATAAGAAAGTTACAGAGGTATTTTTTTTTCGAAAAAAGTTCCCCCATTTTCTCTTCTATGGTCCGATTTTTCCCATTAACGAACTCGATTTTGTGTCGTTATATTTTATATATCAATCAATCATTCGATTGATTCGAATCAATCAGTTCAAACCCAGCTCACACATATATAGAAGTTTACAGTTTATTACTTCAATTAATTAAAGTTTGTGCTTCAACCGGAAAATCTCCGCTAGTATATATATATATTTATATAGCCTATGACAATCCCAGAAACATAAGGATTCCAACACGGGGTCATACATCTAAGTAGGTTCAGCCGTTGAGCTGCTACGGTGGAAAAAAAAACATACATACATACACCCTAAACATATAACACTACTTTTTGGAAAATTGTGTAAAAGTCAATAATTAAAAATTAATTTCTGTCACAATGGCAACAAAAAATGGTGAATTTTTCGTTCAAAGATCTGTGACCATTATTTACTGTAGTTACTACTATTCTGACCCACTGGGTTAGTCTCTAGTGATGAATTTATCATCGTAAATCAGGTGATTTCGAAGTCGATAGTTCTAAGGTTCAAATTCTAGTAAACGCAGTTACTTTTATACTGATTTGAATACAAGATCGTGGATACCGAATTTTTTTGATAGTTGGGATTCAATTAATCCACACATCTCAGGAATGGTCGACCTGAGACTGTACATACATATATATTATCCTCTGAAATAATACCTTACAGTGGTTTCCGAAGCTAAACAGAAAAAGAAATAAGTTACTATGATTCTGCCTTTTGTAATTTATTCTCTTTTTTCAGGTTTTTATAAAATCTGAATACCTTAATTATTATTTATTAGTATTATTTTTACAACCATGAAGATAACAAATATTATAAGAATCCTGGACAAACGGGAATGGCGAGCGAAGCCATCTCTGTAGCAATGGGGAGCTTCTGGTTCAAGAAGGTCCAACTGGTCTTAATAGCTAAACGACAGGACGAGCAAAGCGAGCCCCGACCGGCTAGTTTATATAGAAACAAAAACATATACAACAAAAAAGAGAGATTTTAACATTTATTTAAACTGGATATATTTTCTACATTTTAAAATTTTTCATGACATTTTTTATATATATATATCCTGTATAAAAAAATATATGGTTTAATCTGAGATCGTAAAATTTGGTGTATATCTAGTAGTATATCTTATAATATGACGTCTTAAAAAGCAAAAGAAAAAAAGAAAAGAAAACATAGAAGAAAGAGTAGGAAGCAATATAAAATGGTTAGGTTTTTTTAGTATATGAAGATTTTTATTGGTATGTGGTTTGTTTATAGCTTATAAAACAATTTTATGTCTAATATTTAATACTATTTTAGTTGGTAGAATTTAAAAGCTCAGTACAAAAATAAATTACACAATTTCCAAATCTTTAAGATATTTAATAATATAAAAATATGATTTATAAAAATTATATTTTTTTATACAATTTCTTTATTTTGGGGTACATAAATTTAAAATGTGTTAAACAAAGATGGTACACCGATTTATAATACGAAAGGTAAAGTCGATAGGTGGGTGAAATATAATGAAGAGTTATACGGAGGAAATGAATTAGAAAATAGCGTTATAGAGGAAGAAGAGGAAGTTGAGGAGGATGAAAAGGGAGAAAACAATACTGAGATCTGAATTTAAGAGAGCATTAAAAGATTTAAATGGTAGAAAGGCTCCTGGAATAGAGAAAATACCTGTAGAATTACTGCGCAGTGCAGGTGAGGAAGCGATTGATAGATTATACAAACTGGTGTGTAATATATACGAAAAAGGAGAAATTCCGTCAGACTTCAAAAAAAGTGTTATAGTCATGATACCAAAGAAAGCAGGAACATATAAATATGAAGAATACAAAACAATTAGTTTAACTAGTCATGCATCAAAAATCTTAACTAGAATTCTATACAGAAGAACTGAGAGGAGAGTGGAAGAAGTGTTAGTAGAAGATTTGGTTTCAGGAAAAGTGTAGGGACAAGGGAAGCAATTTTAGGACTCAGATTAATAGTAGAAGGAAGATTAAAGACCTAGATTGTAGACCTAGAAAAGGCATTCGATAACGTAGACTGGAATAAAATGTTCAACATTTAAAAAAAATTAGGGTTCAAATACAGAGATAGAAGAAGAATTGCTAACATATACAGGAACCAAACAGCAACAGTTATAATTGAAGAAAATAAGAAAGAAGCCGTAATAAGAAAGGGGGTCTGACAAGGATGTTTCCTATTCCCATTAATTTTTAATCTTTACATGGAACTAGCAGTTAATGATGTTAAAGAACAATTTAGATTCGGAGTAACAGTACAAGGTGAAAAGATAAAGATGCTACGATTTGCTGATGATATAGTAATTCTAGCCGAGAGTAAAAAGGATTTAGAAGAAACAATGAATGGCATGGATGAAGTCCTTCGCAAGAACTACTGCATGATAATAAACAAGAAGAAAACGAAAGTAATGAAACGTAGTAGAAATGATGAAGATGGACCACTGAATGTGAAAATAGGAGGAGAATAGATTATGGAGGTAGAAGAATTTTGTTATTTGGGGAGTAGAATTACCAAAAATGGACGAAGCAGGGGCGATATAAAATGCCGAATAGCACAAGCTAAACGAGCCTTCAGTCAGAAATATAATTTGTTTACATAAAAAATTAAATTTAAACGTTAGAAAAATTTTTGAAAGTATATGTTTGGAGTGTCGCTTTATATGGAAATGAAATTTGGACGATCGGAGTACCTGAGAAGAAATGATTAGAATTTTTTTAAATGCGGTGCTATAGGAGAATGTTAAAATTAGATGGGTGCATAAAGTGACAAATAAAGAGGTGTTGCGGTAAATTGAAGAAGAAGTATTTGGAAAAATATAATTAAAAGAAGCGACAGACTTATAGGCCACATATTAAGACATCCTGGAATAGTCGCTTTAATATTGGAGGGACAGGTAGAAGGAAAAAAATGTGTAGGCAGGCAACGTTTGGAATATGTAAAACAAATTGTTAGGGATGTAGGATGTAGGGGGTATACCGAAATGAAACGACTAGCACTAGATAGGGAATCTTGGAGAGCTGCATCAAACCAGTCAAATGACGAAGTATTGATGACAGGATATGCAATTGCTGTGTATTCTTATGAGAATGTTAGGAGATAATTTATGTACGAGATCCAGGATTAATTCCTTGTATCCTTTAAAAATAAACAGGAATTTTATATATATATATATATATATATTTAACCTGTTAATACTAACAAATCAATTTAGTATCTGGATAAACAGGGAGTTAAAACGCTTATATTATTATGTTAAACACTGACAGTTCAAATCCTGGCGTTTAAAAATAAAACCAAAAAATATATTTTTTTAAAAACCTTTTATAACATTCGTTATTCATCAGTACCGAATATACACCGTTAAAATTAAGATTAGAAAAAAATTATTAATACTAATAAAAATAATGAAAAAAAAATTAGGAATATAAATTAAAGATTGGTTTAGATTAATATATTGGTAACATTGTTAAATAAAAAAAAGAAGATAAAAAAGAATAACCTTAGAATATCCTTAGAGAGGATTTTCTTTCAACCTGTTGCATATCATACATAGGAAATGCAGCTTGAAAACAGGCTAACAAGTTGAAAGAGCTTATTTGACCCTTGTCATGCAAAAAAATAAAGAAGGCAAGAACAATAGGAATACAGATCACTTTTCAGAAACACACGCGCGCGCGCGCACACACACACTTACCCCAAAGATATATATATATATATACATATAATATTTAGGTATACGTAACAAGTAAAGCATTAAATTATAATAAATTAGGTGAGTTAAATAGAAATATTAAACAGTATAAAATAATGATACGGAGTACATAGATATACGTAATACGAGACCCTTTTCATCAAAGTTAAAATAAAGGATCCTTTTCCCTTTTTATCTACTGAATATTAAAAAAAAAAAAAAATATATATATATATATATATATTGATTAAAAATCAGATCACCTATCTTCGAGACGGAATGGTAGCGTCTCGACCTTTTATCCGGAGGTCCCGGGTTCGAATCTCCGTCAGCCATAGTATTTTTCATACGCTATAAAATTTTCATTTCATATTCCCATAAACAAGCTTTCAGTTTATTTCATGAATTAATCATAAATAAAGTTTCAGAACTCTAACCAAAGTAGTTTCCTGGGTGTAGATAAGTGTCCCCCAAATCATTAAATGAGAAACTCCGATCTGTTTAGAAAGACGTCGTGTACAGACGCCTGAGCTGCGCTGAACTGTATCGATAATAATTTCATTAATAAACTGCGTCGTCTAGGAGAGTTCGTTTGGATAGGGAACATCCTTGTCGGATTCCCTTTTTTTTATTACGGCTTCTTTCTTATGTTCTTCAATTATTACTGTTTCTGTTCGGTTCCTGTAAATGTTAGCAATTGTTCTTCTATCTCTGTATTTGAACCTAATTTTATTAAAATACTGAACACTTTATTCCAGTTTACGTTATCGAATACCTTTTCTAGGTCTATAAATGCCAAGTATGCTGGTTTGTTTTTCCTTAATCTTACTTCTACTATTAATCTGAGGCCTAAAATTGCTTCCCTTATCCCTATACTTTTTCTGAAACCAAATTGGTCTTCTCCTAAAACTTCTTCCACTCTCCTCTCAATTCTTCTGTACAGAATTCTAGTTAAGATTTTTGATGCATGACTAGTTAAACTAATTGTTCTATATTCTTCACATTTATCTGCCCCTGCTTTCTTTGGTATCATTACTATAACACTTTTTTTGAAGTCTGACGGAAATTCCCCTTTTATCATAAATATTACACACCAGTTTGTATAATCTATCAATTGCTTCCTCACCTGCACTGCGCTGTAATTCTATAGGTATTTCGTCTATTACAGGAGCCTTCCTCCCATTCAAATCTTTTAATGCTCTCTTAAATTCACATCTCAGTATTCTTTCTACCCTTTCAACCTCTTTTTCCTCTATAACACCATTTTCTAATTCATTTCCTCCGTATATTCCACCACCAAAAAAAAATAAATAAAAATTTAAAAATTTAGAAAACATAAACACTACCACAAAATTTTTAATTCTCGTCACTTCTTTAAATAAAAATAAAAGTATTAGTTTACAAGAGATTTTACTAATTTTATTAAAAAAAAGGAATAAATAAATTTGATTGGTAAAATCGAGTTTAACGATAATAATCGAGGGTTAGATTTACAAAATAATAAGTGAAATATTACATCACGGATTTAAAATTTCAATGTATTTTTTAAAAAATTTTTTCAACTATTGTGTAATTTCCAGTTTTGTTTTTCAATTTTTTGACAGAAATTTTTAATAGTAAATTTTGTTTTCAGAAATTTTTATTTCGTCAAAAAGAATTTGGTTTTTATTTACAATAAATAAGTAATTTTCTGAGAAATGTAGTAATGTACTGTTTCCAAATATAATACAAATTTTCCTAACTTTTCTTTATTTTTATTCAACTTATCTTACACCATTTTGTACAGAATTGAATTCTTTGCAAGTTTCATGTTTTTATTACCCGTTTAACAAAGTTATTGTACGTCGAACATGAAAAAAAAGTAGAGTTTTTGGACAATTTATTGGTTTTATCTATAATTTCAATGTATTTTTTTAATTGTTTTTTTTTCAAATCTGACTTCATTTCCTTTTTTTAACTTTTTTTTTTAAATTAAATATATTGATTTATTAATAATTATTAACCTTTGATTGTAAAGAATTTTTACAATAAATAATAATTCAATAATAACAATATAAAAAAAAAAAGAATATGATGAAACATCGTTAAGTTATTAATCAAATAAAATTTTATGTATTTTTAAAAATGTGTATATGTAATTTAATAGGCGTACAAGGAAGTCACGTCATGTACACATCTGATTTTTTTGGTTTTGTAATATTGAAAGTAATGTTTTGTTTAATACGTGTTAAAAGCTGTCATATTTTGTTTTTAATAAACTTCCAAATCATTACGTTTATATTGTTTATAAATAAATTTCATAGTCCCTACGGAATTTATTCATATTCTTTTACCTAGAATCGACTTCTCTAACAAGTTTTACTTAAATGTATTTTTTTATTTCTTTATCATATCAAATATGTCAAAGTTTTTTTAAAAAATAAAATAAGTGTTTAAAATTACATAGTATTGTTTTTCAACCCCAATTTCTTGTATTTTACTCCAAATTTGTAACAAGAATTATAGTTTGGATTAATTTAACCGAAGGCGCAGAAATTAGAGCGATTTTTTTCCAGCCAATACACACTAACGAAGTGTTTCTGAACCTATATTTTTCGATATACAAGTTCTATATTTTTACCAGTAGTACATTTCCTGAAAGTTTGTTAGATTTTTCATGTATCAATCTATATTAAAAAAAAAACTTTTACGACAAAAACAATTTAAAAAAAAACTTATAATTAAAATACAAAGTTTTTTAAATAAAAAATTATTTTTAATACGAGTTCCTAGAATTGAACAGACAAAATGAAATAAGGAGATAGATACATTCTGGTAACTGTCAAGTCAAACTTTTAGTCGTGTTAACTCTTATTGGGCAGACGTTGCATGGTCACGTACTGCGAGTATTTTGTTACAAAGTAAAGGAACAAATTATACGAGACAAGGGACAGATACTCGAGATGGACACGTTTTTCACTTCCAACAATATCTCAACCAAACTCTCGCACTCATTCTCTCTCTCTCTCTCTCTCTCTCTCAAAAGGTAACCTTTAGAACACCCCACACACACACACACACACACACACACACACACACACATACACACGAATCTGGAATTGTGAACTGCATTGTACGATGGTTAACTAAGAGAACATACTAAAGAAATAACAAACTGGTTTATAAGAACAGAATGATATAAAATTTTTTGATTTTACTATAAATTATTAAAATAGAGGGGAGAATAAATAAAATTGATATATTTTGATCCCCCACACCCAAGAAGTAGATCTTAGGTAACTTTTTACAGGTTGTACACTTTTTAGAGGAACTTTTTTTAGTTTTTTCCATTTAATGTAGAAAAAAGTAGAAAAATCAAACTTTATTATTGTATATATATATATATATATATATATATATATATATACGAGGGTAAGTCAATTATTATCCGCAATGCATCTATAAATTTTATTGCACAAGTAGAAAACTTACATGTACATCATTTTTCAACAAAGTCAAGAGTAAATTGTATTGTGAGTAAAATTCTTTCTACCGTACTCTCTACGAAATTACGTTGAACTGTGTTGGATTCCAAATCGAGAAACCAGAGCATACAGCGAACACATCCGCACCAGAAAATAAATGTAACCATTTTTAACAACACTGATGACAGCGCTGGTGGCCGAATTCAGAACTAAATAAACTATATGAGTCAAAAGTTAATATGTATTGCTATGAATGAGACCTCAACCGAATCTGTAAGTTATATCAAGAAATTTTTGACTTGTTCTTTTTCTAGACAGACAGACAGTTCTTATTCCAAAATGCAACCGTAAATGGTATCGTTTATCGGGATATATTTAAAAAAATTTTATTTCCTCATTTAATCGATGATGACCGAGATAAATTCCATTATTAACAACAAGACGGGACACCACTTCACTCCTAGAAGTGTGATATTTATTTTATACTCGATTCCCAAATCGGTGGGTTGGTTCTACAAGTCTGTATGGCCACCTAATTCCCCCACATTTGACCGCGCTAGATTTTCTCTAGTGGGAATTCATTAAATTTCTAGTTTACGAAACCAGAAATAGTTTTATCTACTGTGTTTGTTGAGCTAAGATTTCGAATTAACCCCGCAGCTCCAGAGATAACGCCCGACTTTATAGCTACAAATCTGGAATGAAAACGACTTCAGGTCGGATGTATATCGTATTACAAATGGAAGCCTAATCGAATCAAAGTGAATCAATGGGACAAACTTTATTTGTTTTTCTATGAAATGAGATTTTAACCGTATCTGTAAGTTTTCTTTATAAATTTTTATATACTTTTAATGTTGTGAAATCCTTTTTTGTATCACCCGATTTACCTAGAAGTTTTGAGTTATTAATTAAAAACCCAGTTTTTTCCCTTAAAACAAAAACACAACTCGTTTACCAATCGGAACTGTTCAGTTTATATAACATGCTAACACAAATATTTTCTCAAAGTTTCACTTTATTCCTGATTTGTTCTTTAAAATAAGTTTTATTTTTACTGTTCTATTTTCACTTAGAGAAATAAAATAATTTCCATAATTACTTTAAATAATCAAATAAAACCGTAAAAAAATTTAATTACAATATTTTTTTTTTAAATTATAAATGAGATTATTAATTAAAATTTATGAAATTCTACCTTAGAACCAGAATATTTTATTAAAATATTCTTTTAAGTACTTTTATATGAAATAATTTGCAACGTAGAAATTTAATAACTGCTATATAAAAATTACAAAGATAGATTTTAAAATAACTTTTCAGGAATTTATAAACAAATAAATTTAATAAAAAAAATCTAATCAGCGTATACAGATTATATTATAAAAAATAAATAACATATTTTCTAGTATTGAAAACATAAATTTTAAAAATAAATAGAATAACACTAAATTCCTTTCCTATCGAGAAAGTATATAACTTGATGAAACAAACTTAAAAAATATATTTTACTGGTGAAAATAATTTGACAACGACTTTGGACGTTAACGATTTCGATCGAGATTTTGAATCGAGTTATTTTTAGGTTACAATCTGAACGTAATTGGCGAAAATTAACGGCAGTTGTCTTGTCCACAAGAAAGTAAAATATATATAACTTTTGAGCTGACGGTAGTTTTGGGGTCTGGGAGATGTGAAACGCGAAGATATGTCGAAATTTTCCGGAAGTCGTATCATGGTACCCATTACAATAGTTAGCTTTCTTATGAAATCTATCTAAAACTGTTTAAAACTATAGAACTGATAACCAAATAAGGAAGAGGTTATTTTTATTTCCTTGTACAAAGTAAAGGAAGTATTGTGATCGCGAAAAATTTCAGTTTTCAGATTTCAACGGGAATATCCATTTTGACTAGTTTCGGCATGATGTCTATACGTACGTATGTATTTTGCATAACTCAAAATTGATTAGTCGTAGGTTGTTAAAATTTTGGATTTAGAACTGTTGTAACATCTAGTTGTGGACCTCCTCTTTTGATTGCAATCGACTTGGCCAAAAAAGCCCAAAATAAAAATAAAAAAAAATAGATTTTGGGATTTTTCTTAACTGCAGTAATAAGTTTTCATTAAGAGCTTTTCAACTATATATCATAATTGATTAGTCGTAGGTTGTTAAAATTTTGGATTTAGAACGGTTGTAACATCTAGTTGTGCACCTCCTCTTTTGATTGCAATCGACTTGGCCAAAAAAGCCCAAAATAAAAAAATAAAAAAAATTAGATTTTGGGATTTTTCTTAACTGCAGTAATAAGTTTTCATTAAGAGCTTTTCAACTATATATCATAACTGGTACTTATTTTCTTTGGTTTCAGAATTATAGACAAATTAAATTTTAATTAATGACCGATTATCTACCTTTTTATATTTAACTTTTTTTTTAATTTTTATATATTGTTTTATTAATAATTATTAACTTCTCATTGTAAAAGAATTTTTATGATGAATAATAATTCTATAACGAAAAAAAAGAAAAAAGTCAGAAGTTATTAATGAAATAAAATTTTATATGCTTTTAAACACGTGTATATGTATAATTTAATAGGCGTACAAGGAAGTCATGTGGTTCACATCAGATTTTTAATTTTATAAATTTAACGAATAAAAATTCGATAATTATTATAAAAATATCGATTATTAAACTTTTTGTACACATTTCGTTTTAAATATCGATAATAGAATGTTTTATCTCTAAGTTTCATTGAACATTATTTTACAATCTAAAAAAACTTATCAATTTAATATTTATTTTTAATAAACTTCAGAGGAAATATTTTATAATAAATACATTTAATTTTTTGTTCTAACCAAAACATATTAAAACCAATAGGAATATTTAGTAATCCTTTTATGAAATATTTTTCAAGTATAAATAAAATTTTAACAGTTATATTTCCTTAAGATATTCTATTAAAAGAAAATAATAATAAATAAATAACATAGAGAAGAAGAAATTTCCGTTAAGTCCTTCGGTTCTTTTCACATACAAAAGATTGTACCTTTAGCGGTATACAGTACCATACAAAAAGAAGTAAAAGAAGAGGAACAAGAAATTCTTTTTGAAGCGCGCGAAACGTTTTTCTCACCCTTTTATTCCCTGTAAATCTAATCTCTTTTTCCCACCTTTTTCCTACCCGTTCTCGCTTTCTTACAATCTTCTTTCTTTCTCTCTCTAACTTATTCCTTTAAATTCACTCGCTCTCTATCATGCTTATTTTTACCGCCGTTTTCCCCTCCTCAACTTCTATCGTTTACCACTTTTATTTCAATGAACATTTCTTTCAACTCCAAAAAAGAAACGTTAGCTTACGTAATTCGTTTTTCAGATTCACCAATGACGATAAAGAGAACTTAAAAGACCGTCTTAAACGCTGTAATATATTTTTTTATAAACTACGTTTATGTCTGCAAACACCCCTTTACAAAACCAAAGTAATCCCCCTTTATTTTATATTATTATTATTATATTTAATTTACATTTTATTTTACCTTTTTATATTACTATTATTTTTCTTTTAAATTCATGCTTTTAAATTAATTGCTATTATTTACCTATTTTTTTTTTGAAAATAATTTATTTATGAATAACAAATACATAAAAAACTATTTTCCTGTTCCACGCAAGAAGACCGAATTTTCGTTTATTTTGTTTCCTTTTGAAAAAGTATACTAATCAAAAAAAAAAAAAAAATCCATTCGTAGTAGCGCCTCAGCCTTTCATCTAGAGGTCCCGGTTTCGAATTCCGGTCAGATATGACATTTTTCATATGCTACAAATTTCAATCGGGAAAATGACCAAAGCAAGTGAAAAACTTAACAAAAAAAATTCTGATCTGGCCACCACATGACTTTCTTGTCATTGAGAGCTTTTCAACTATATATCATAACTGGTACTTATTTTCATTGGTTCCAGAATTATAGCCAAATGAAATTTTAATTAATGAAATAGTAAAAAAATTTGTTAAAAAGATGGACTAAATTACACACATTTTTAAAAGTACACAAAATTTTATTTCACAAATAAATTCTGATTTTTATTCATATATATATATATATATATATATATATATAAAACAACGCCATATTGGTAAGTCGTGTTTTTATTCGGCTCCTAAGGAATATGTTTGCCGGCCTCCGTGGCGCGTGTGGTAACGTCTCGGACTTTAATCCGGTGGTTCTAAGTTCGAATCCAGGTCAGGCATGGCATTTTCATACGCTATAAATCATTCATATAATCATCTGAAGCAA